>NC_142937.1:10863041-10913041 GCF_046866305.1 Octopus bimaculoides | reverse complement strand
CTTGTCAACGTCCACATACTGGCCACTCCCATAATTTGATTCTCTTTAGTTTATTTCCTGTCCAGAAATTATTTTGCGCCTACGTAGACACTGAGATCGCTTTATTCCGATAATAAATGTAGAGCTGAATACATAGCAGTTCTTGTTAAAGTTCCTTTTCTTTCCTTCAGAAATATGAAGCTTACTGCACATGTCACCTATTTAATCAATGGCTAAATCTTATTTTTATAGCAACCTCTTGAATTTGGTCTGTAGGCTCGCTTCATTAATGCTCTCTAATAAATATGCGAGTTTCACATTTGAACACATTAGTAGTCATTAACTGGGTTCAAATGAAGACGCAGGATTGTTAACTATATCATAGGTAGATGTTTTGTTGATATTGCAGTGTCTTCAACTGCCTTGAGTTATATTCTGGATTCATAAAATTCATATGCTCGAATTTGCTGCGCATCATCATGCACTGAAGAGTATAATATGCATCACAACTTTATATTTAAAAAAGAGTATTATGTAACACTGTCTTATACATTGGCGAAATGCAAAACATGTAACACATCTGTGAACCAATGTATGCATATATATATATATATATATATATATATATATATATATATATATATATATATATATATATATATATATATATATATATATTGTATTATATATATATATATATATATGTGTGTGTGTGTGTGTGTATGCATGTATGTATATAAATAGATATGTCTTTGTGCGTGCATGTGTGTGTGTTTGTGTGTAGAAGGTTGAAAAGTAACACACAAATTGATATGATCGAGGAAAATAGAACAAGGTAGAAAATGTTAAAATAATTTTATCACGAAGAACGTTTTAGTCATTGCGACTTTTTCTATATATATATAGATATAGATGCATATATATATATATATATATATATATATAAATATATATATATAGATAGATAGATATATTATAATTATATATTATATGTATGTATGTATGTATGTATGTATGTATATAAGCATGTTTATATGTATATATGTATGCATATTCTTTTATTCTTTTACTTATTGTGGTCATTCGACTGCAGCCATGCTGGACCACCGTATTAAAGGGATTTACTCGAAAAAAATCGACTAGTGTGCTTACTTGTTAAGCTTAGGAATTATTTTATTGGCCAGTTTTGCCTAACAGCACACCAACACAGGTTATCAAGCGATGAGGGGAGCAGAATCCAATAAATACATATATGTTTACGACGGGTTTTTTCAGTTACCGCCTGCCAAATCCTCTAACAATAGCCCGATGATATCGTAGAAGACACTTGCTCGAGGTGACACGCGGTGAGACTGAACCGGAACCAAGTTGGTGGAAAGTAAGCTTCGTGCCACACTGCCATGCCTGCTCCTATATGTATAAAACACCTAAATGATATTATACACGTATGTATATATATGTGTGTGTATGTCTGTATATATTTCTTATATACATATATATATATAAACAGGACACAGAAGTGTGTCGATAAGCCAGCTGGAGGAGATGTCTTCCTAGGGCTAAAAGCAGCAGTAACATCCACCCCTAGGGGTCAGCCACATTTAAGTGGCAATATACTTCACTTTATATATATATATATATATATATATATATATATATATATATATATATATATATATATATATATATATATATATATATATATATATACATACATACATACATGTATATATATATATATATATATATATATATATATATATATATATATATATATATATATATATATATATATATATATATATATATATATATATATATATATATATATATATATATATATATATATATATATATATATATATATATATATATATATGCATATATACATATATACATACATGCATAGGTACATACATATATATGAGTGGGTGTGTGTGTGCCTACGAATTTTGGGATGTATATATAAATGAGTATGAATTTCTTCATACTTGTGCTGTGCAAAACATTTTAAAGTAATTTGATCTCCAAGAAACTCTAATATTTAATCTGATATTTAAAAAGTCAATGAATCTTCTAAATCCCTCTATTGATTGTTTATAATGAAATGGCTAGTCGACTAAATACCAGAACAATATCCTTTTCTGAATGCAATAAAAACATGATTTCTGCATAGGTGCTGTTTATTCGCTTGTCATGATACGTCACAAGTTCGTATTTACTTATAACAGGAAACCATTGAATGTGTATGTGTGTGTGTAAAACACAACACGCTGGGAATTGACGAATTCGAGAGTATGTTGCAAAACAATTTTTGAATCTGACGTAGCAAAGAATGATCGTAGGACCAAGGAAATAAATGTTGAATCTCTGTCCTTGGTGGATTGGAAAAGGACGTAGAATGTGAAAATATATTTTCATATGCCATTTCTACAAAAGTCAATTACAGAAAGGTGCTTTGAATTTTATTGCTTAAATTTAATAAATTAAATTAATATTTTGATTTGCATGGTGATTAACAATTTAAACATGCATTTACAATTTTATGACAATTAATTTTTAAACCAAGCAAAATTTATTAGACAATTTCAAGTGTAAATATTTAAGCAATATATTTATTTAAAAAATATTGATTTTTCTATCATTGCAGATTAAAGTTGTCAATAAAATTTTTAGAAAACATAAAAAATGCGAAGGTTTTGCACAATGGTGTATACAGAGAGTAAAATACGCAAGAATTTAAAGGTTCGCTTATAAAATACTCTCTCACACACACACACACACACATACACACACACACACACACACACTCGCACAAACACACACATACACAAACACACATACACACACATACACACACACACACAAACACATACACACACATATACATACATTCACACAAAATCCTGCCCCGCCAAAACACAGAAATAATTGCATGCATACGAATATATATATATATATATATATATATATATATATATATATATATATATATATATACGTATATGCAAAATATACAGTGCAGTGTTCGTCTGTTGATTTGTTCAGGATATAAAAACCTCAATTCAGAGGATACATACTATATAAATGCCTCGGGCAATAAAACTTTCTGAGCATGGAATCTAAAATAGCTCATATATATTATATATCGTATATATATATATATATATATATATATATATATATATATATATATATATATATATATATATATATATATATATATATATATATATATATATGCAAGAAATGAGGGCAGGGAATCGTCAATTAATAATAGAATTAACAATTAACAATTTTGCCAAGTAGTTCAGTATGTTGGAGAAGCAACTCAATTGCTAATCCCTTATATTTATGATTATATATATATATATATATATATATATATATATATATATATATATATATATATATATATATATATATATATTATATATATTATATAGTATATTATATCTGTTATATATTATATGTATTATATGTTCTATATGCTAAATATCATATATATTATATATTGTATATATTATATAAGTCTTGTGTTCATTAAATGATATATGAAAAATATGTTTATATCTAATATACATACAGTCATAGCTATAATAGGTTCAGGCGTGACATTGTAGTACGAAGCTTGCTTCCCAAACATATGGTTCCGGATTCAGTCACATCGCGTGGCACCTTGGACGACTGTCTTCTACTTTAGCCTCGGGATGACCAAAGCCTTGTGTGTGGATTTGGTAGATAGAACCCAAAAGAAGCTCGTCGTATATATTCTTTGCTCTTTACTCTTTTACTTGTTTCAGTCATTTGACTGTGGCCATGCTGGAGCACCGCCTTGTAGTCGAGCCTTATTAATTGTGCCTACTGAGTGACAGAAAAACTATCTGCATTCGGAGATGTTGAATTGTCCTGCTTTAGATAATTTTAGGACGCAACGTCTTGTGTAACAGAACAGCTTAATTTGATGGAAAAAATCTGTAGACTTGGGAAATGAATTAGAAAACATTGAAACAGTTCAGTTAACGTGAAGAATAGCACAGAAACATGAAAGATACAAGTTTCTAAAACTGAAATTCCAAATAGTGGAAATTTGCTTGCATGATAAAACTTGTTCTTGCGTACTTGCAGTAGCTTTGTTTTCTATATAAACAATTTGTATGAGAGTAGTAATTCCGAGAAGGAACATTTACAGACCAACTGTCTTAACTCTCAGAAGAAACATGTATACAGCGACAAGAGCAAACGTTTAATTACTTTTCTTACATTTCTCATTAGACAAGGAAACTGAAATCCGCCCACCCCGCAAAGAGACTGAATTTGCTGAGATTTTCAGTTTGAGAGAGGGGTGGTGATGTAGAATGGAAACGTATAATCAGAGCTGTTATGTCACATGATTAATGCAAAGGTACTTTGAATTTTCACTTACACAGACACACACACACACTCACCCGTATTTGAGAGTTTATTCGAATTCTTTTTTGCGAGTGTTAATGTATTGTAACCTTGGCAGTTAATGTTTCTCATAAAATTACAATCATGGATAAGGTTTTACTTGCTTCTATTATGACTCAAATAGTTAAATAATTCACTAATTAACCATTGATTTGTAGTATAATCGATTAATCAGTCGAAAAAACAGGGTTTTTTGTTACATATATGAAAGACCTTTCATTGCCATTCGGGAATCCATCAATTCATTTTCGTCTCTTATCCAACGCGTCACATTAAAAAAGATGGTTGGTACGTTGAGGCCATAAACGGTAACGAGGAGTTACAAATAAACTGATTCATTGATTTATCAAAAGATTAGTCAAGCTATGAGTAAATTAGCTATAGAGTTAACTAGCTTAATTGTAATGACTAAAAAAAGATAATTTGAACCTATGAGAGTGTTTTCGCTGGTGCAATTATACTCCCAAGATGCGAGATCTGTTTGAACACGATTACCTTTCAGCAAACTTGGATAGGAATATACAGCATTGTATTAGAAGGGATGTATGCGACCTGTGCCTCTACGCAAATTTGATGGCCATTTCCTGTAATTAAAAACATTTTCAGGGTGATTGAATGCCAGAATCGCTAGAGGGTTTGAGAAAGGCGTCGCTCTATCTATTCAAGCTATTTTTGATCTCAGTTCAAGTACCACCCAATACAACAGCTTTCCAGAGGCGATGAAATATAATGCTTCTTCACGATCGTAGTATCGAATAATACTCTGCCCACAATGTCGTTAGCCTAGATTCTAAATTCGAAACACTTATTCAATACGGCGTAGTATACACATTCTGTTTTCATATGCAGCTGATGTCTACTCTGCTTTTAAATTATCTCTCACCTGAAAATCCCTACCCCTGTACCAAAGACATACAAATTGTGGTGTAGCAATTCTACTACTGCTGTTGGCTATTTATCTATGCCACTGGTGCGCTGCTGTGCTTTTCAGCTCTGTGCGTCTATACAAGAAGATCTCTCAAGTAGTTACTGTAGTTTTGTGGCGTCATACAGGATATCCACGTTATGTAAAATATATAGAATATTATTATTAATAAAACATAATTACTGGTTATAATAATATTAGTAGTATAGTAGTAATAACAGTGGTATATTAAAAAAACTATGAAATATCAGAAATGGTAAAACTCTGGAATTCACAGCATTTATTCAAACTCTTTCCTCTTTGCTGTTGAAAATGTACTGTGGTCATTATTATAGTCATATGCTGCAGACGTTACTGTTAACCCTTTAGATACTGTGGTGTAATAGTTAAAGATTTTTAATGTTATTTTACGGTCATATATTTCTTTAAGTTTTACTAGTTCTTACTAATCAACAGAAACACACTGGTATTGATGTTCCACCGAAGTTGAATACGTTTCACAACAGTTAGTGACTTAAACAAAGGATGTTGTTCTGCCGCTGTATTGACATATATGGATTTCAAACGAAATGAAACAAAGAGAAAGATGAAAATCATACCACTGCAGTGTAAAAGAAAATGAAAGAATACAGAATAGAAAAAAAAAATGTTAATGTCAGACAAGCGATGCATGGAATTGTGCTTCAGGATTGATATTGATTGAGAAACATAAATCTTTGCTAATCTTACCCCCAATAACGTGCATTCCAAATAGGACACATGCACACGTAAACACATGAATGGATACAAATAAATGCACTGAAAACAATATGTGGTTCTGCCTGTATATGTGCATGTGATCTAGTTTCTATGTATACTGAATGCCTCTGCATTGTATGCGTGTGCAGTCATTCATAACAAGAGCTACGCAGAAGCCAGCATTTATCATATAGAGCTTGTTACTCATGTATACGCATAAAAGAGCACACGCAACATTGTGTGTTGCAATGTAGTGTATTGTAACATTTGTGTGAGTGTATACGAACTTATACTGATACAAACGCACATTCACAATTGTAATTATACGAGATCGATATATAGACGCATACACACATACGTATACGAAAACCTACACACTTGCTCATATACATTTCTATATATATATATGTGTGTGTGTGTGTGTATGCGTGTGTGTATGTGTGTGTGTGTGTGTGTGTATGTGTGTGTGTGTGTGTGTGTAAAGAAAGAAAGAAGGAAAGAAAGAAAGAAGGAAAGAAATAAAGAATGAAAGAAAGAGAGATACGCATTCTTGTAATTTATATGTGCATCATGTACACTTAGCAGCATTTGAGACCACAAGTCGGATATTTTAGAGCATACCTGCATGTTTTCAAAAATTGTATTCAGAAAGTCATCCGTTTGAGATGAAATAACATTGACCAGTTAAAATACAATGCTACTGATTATGCATGAAACTCACGCAATGCTTCGAATTTGAAAGATATGAAGATTATACTATACATAATAGAATTTATTCGCATTGAAACGCATATGAAGTCAGTAAATATGAAGAGAGGAAAATCAAAGCTGGAAGAAACAACTTCTATTTTATTTATTAAATATTTTATCCCATATATGTTTTTGCAATGCTTTCCAAAGAATACCTATATCGATATTTATATGCTCTACCACACAAAATATTCAGACTCCAACAGCTTAGTTTTAAAGGACATATCTTGTATCTTCGATAGCGACTTTTATTATGCTGATGGGTTTTGGTATCATCGCACGTAATGAAAGAATTATTCAAATCCTTTACAATAAAATTAAATTAATATATAACATTCTAGGTCCCTCTATAATTCTTGGTAATACTTTTCCCATTATTTAGTAGTTTTAGTGAAGAATTGCGTAGAATTATAAGCAAATAAAACTTCTTAAATATGCAAAATAAATAATATACAGAAGTAGAAAAGAGTAAGCAGTTCATGGTTTACTTTCATTGTCCCTCTTTAGTGGGACAAGTGAAGAAATAGGAAACTGGTATTTTTACTTATATATGTAGGAGATGGTAATGATATGCGCAGACTGGTGGCGTTGATATAGCCGATATATATCTTGTGTTTTTATTGTCTAGTGTTTCATCTAGTTTTAAACTCAGGAATTAAGACAACCTCCTTGACTCTAAGAGCGTCTGCATTGCACTCCCTGGCTCAGATACGTATAGTAAAGCCCTGGGTTTATCACATCATCAGGTGTTTATGAACATTTTATTACTTCCCAGCCGTTGACTGTAAAGTTTTGACAGCGTCTCGAAAAAGTTAAATTTGATGAATTTTTGAAACATTTTCTCCATCAGTTTTGGTTGCAGATAAAGTGACATACAAAGGAAATTGTACATAGGATTCAGAAGTGAAATACTTATTTCTAGAAATTCTCGCTCCAAACTGATCTCAATTTCAAATACAAAAATATATGTAAAATATATTTTTTCAGTGATCTTATTCTCTTATGCATGTTGTATGGCTTTTGTAGACGTATATTATATCCGAAAGAATTTTTAACAATTCGAGTAATATCCGAAAAAATACTTCGATAAATTTTACAAATATCTAAGAAACGATCCGAAAATGACGTCGATGTCCTGGAATTCGCAAATGTAGATAGAACTTTGGAGATGTAACATTGTGGTCGGCAGGTTATATACATGCTATGCAACGTACATGAATTTCTACGTTTCAGTTCCGTAACGAGCAATTTTCTGTGGAAAGAAAAACTGTTACCAACATGTTAACTTACACACATCTAGATACACACACACACGCACGCACACACGCACACACATACAAACACACACACACATGTATTATATACACATATATACTTATATATAAATATATGTATATATACTCATATACATATGTATATATATAGATACATACATGCATACGTGTTTATATATATATATATATATATACATACATACATGCATATATATATGATCGCTTAACGAAAAGCAATGCAATATTCCTGTAGAAAATTGGAAAATAATTGCAACTGAATGGGCAACACGCAGAAAAACGTATGCACAGCGCATCCAGTAATTCAATCGAATAATCAACTTGCAGCTGAAATTGTCCTTCAAAGGCTGTTCTTGTTAGCCACTCAGCAATGTATGGAAGAAGAGAAGGTCATAAATCCTCACCACCCGGAAAAAAAACACACATCACTCACATACTAAATGTTGTTTAAAGTTGTTTATCTGAAAAACGTCATTTACTTGAGAATTGGTGTCCCTATGAGAGCTATAAAACCTGCAACTAATACATTTTATTTTATGCATGTCTAAATAATTGGACAGTGGAAGAGCTTGGACACCACACTGAAGGATGTCACTCAGCAACGCAACCGTAATCATATCGTACACTCATACTAGCATACGCACACACACAGTGACATACACACATAGACACACACACATACTCACGCACGCACGCACACATTCATATTTTTATTTATAAACAACATTGCACCGCTGTGTCATTTGAGCAGTTTCATTAATACGCCTGCTATGGTATTGATGTTATAATTCACGTTGAAACGCATATAAATAGCCTGTCCAAATATGCCCTTAACTCTATTATATTTCCAACAACATAACAAGCGAATACAAAATGACACTTATGGACCAGGCATGAAGTCAAAAGACCAAGAAATTTCCCACATAATTACTTTCTGTTATCTATGCTAGATTGATGTCTATGTAAATATTTTCTGTCCTTAGTACGCTAATTTATGGCAGTGAGACGTGGAGCCTCTCCTCTAGACAGAGGCAGCGTCTCAACGTCTTTCACCTTCGCAATTTAAGACGCATCTTGTACATCAAGTGGACCGGCCACATCACCAACACCGAAGTGTTCAGCGGTGCCAAGATACCTAGCATAGAAATCTTGCTTCAGCATCTTCGCTTGCGCTGGCTAGGCCAAGTTCATTGCATGCCAGACGGAAAGATCTCAAAAGACCTCCTGTATGGGGAATTGGCTACTGGCACAAGAGTACGTGGACGACTTCATCTTCGTTTCAAAACTGTCTGTAAGCCAGATATGAAGTAGCTTGATCTGGACGTCATAAGATGAGAAGAGTTTGCAAATGATCGCCAACACGGAGGGAAAGTACTGCAGAAGGGAGTGAAGGGAGCGGAAGAAAAACAGGAAGACGCCATCAGACACTCGACGGAAGGAAAAACAAATCAGCAGCAATGGCAGTCGCCCTATACATGACTGCCACTCCTGTGAGTCCGTATGTAATCACAACAGACGCTGAACCGCCGTCAGCAGCTGACACGATTACTTTGGGTGCAGATTCATGCCCTTTCGAAACCGACGGAAATCTACTACTACTACTACTACTACTACTACTACTACTACTACTACTACTACTACTACTACTACTACTAATACACACACATACATACATACATTCATACATGTATAACTATATAGCTTAGCGACAATGAGTTGACATATATGCCTCCAAACATACAATTTTAATCGCCTATGTCTAAAAAGCACCCTGTGTTTAGGCATATATCCGAAACATCTAATTTCTGTTAACGAATAATATCTTACGTTTGAAAATTTTAAGTATTAGAATTGCCAAGAAAAAACGACAAGCAGGGAATTCATTACAAGTGAATTAAATATATATGTCGCCATGATAGATCTCTGACCACTACATTTATATTTTTTTCTCCTTGTTTCTCTCCATATTTCTTTGTGTACCTTTCAGTTGAAGAGCGTAGCTCGAAACGTCAAAGACTTTCTCTATTCCCGAGCGTTAAACTAATACATCCATTTGTTGTTTACACCACCTGTCTCCGTCTTTTGTTTTTTTCGTAAATTCTCCCACATATATATATATATATGTGTGTGTGTGTATGTGTGTGTGTGTGTGAGTGTACATATACATGTACATATGTACATATATATATACACATATGTACATTCACATCTACAAGTGTATATTTTTTCTTCATAGTATATACTGATGGATTCGCCATTATTATATATCATAAATGCACAAATATATTTACACGTACACACATACACACGCACGGGTATATAACAGTGCATATATATATGTATGTGTAAATATATATATATATATATATATATATGTATATATGTATATATATATATATATATATATATATATATATATATATATATATATATATATATATATATATATATATATATATATATATATATATATATATATATATATATATATATATATATATATATATATATACATATATATATACATATATATATATATATATATATATATATATATATATATATATATATATATATATATATATATATATATATACATACATACATACATAGATATAGATATATGCATATGCTTGTGTATGTATGTATATGTGTGTATAAATGTGCACGTATGTGTGTGTGCCTGTATATTTTTGTTTGCGTATGCGTCAACATGTACGTGCATGTTTACATGAATAATTTCTTTTATCCCAATTGTATCTGTACGATTGAAGCGAAGTACTGTAGTCTTGACTGTATACTAGAATAGTCTATTTTAAAGCACAGAAATTCAAGACCACTTTGAATACTATAGAGAGGAAATACTAACCAGACATAAACAACTCTGAAAATTTGAAAGCGACATTCTGTCAAAAATTTGTACTTTGATATATATATATATATATATATATATATATATATATATATATATATATATATATATATATATATATATATATATAAATTTATATATCCTTGCAGCGACATATTGACAAAAAATTGTATTTTGATATACATATATACATTTTTACTCTTTTACTTCTCTCAGTCACGTGACTGTGGCCATGCTGGAAAACCGCCTTTAGTTAAGCAAATCAACCCCAGAACTTATTCTTTGTAAGCCTAATACTTATTCCATCGGTCTATTTTGCCGAACCGCTAAGTTACGGAGATGTAAGCACACCAGCATCGGTTGAACGCGATTTTTGGGGGACAAACACAGACGCAATCATATACACACATACATAAATATATACATATATACGGAGGACTTCTTTCAGTCTCCGTCTAAGGTTGTTAAGTATTATCACCCAGGTCGAATTGATCATTCATTTTGCCACTTTTAGAACTGAGAGCAAAATTGTTTCTGAGTTGTCTTTTGAGCAGAATACGTTTATACAAGAGGCGCTGGTGAAGAGGACGTGAAGGGAAACAGAAGTGAGGTAATCAACGTTACAAAAATTCGATATGAAACAAACATAAACAGTATGTTAATTGTTTACTGTCTAGTGGCCAAGATATATTTCTTGAAATGCGTACATACTGTGAACTGTCGAGAAAATGGTACACCATCCAGTGAGAGAGATGTCATTTCATGCATGCAGTATACAGATACAAGCTACGAATAGTGTTTTTTTTTTACTCTTGACAGGTATTTATAACATGCCTTGCGATTCCAAGCAATCTACTGGCTCTGAGCACATTGTCTATTCTCTTTGCAAATCAGGATGCTAGTACAAGAGAAGTCACGAGAAGAAACAAGAAGGTAGATGGAAAGAGTTGAAGGGTGAATAAAAACGGAAAAGGGAAAGAAAAGTAAAGAAAAGAACTCTCTATCCGTTTTCATTCACCCTTCAAGACATTTGCGGATAAATAGGGATAACTAGGAATGTGCAATTTCATTTACCTGCCAAATTATTATTAGCAAATATGAAGGAAAATAGATTAGCTGATAATCAGAAGCGTGTCATTGTCTTAATTTCCCAACATCCAGCTCGGTAGCTTTTGCTAGATAATCATTACTGGAATTGATCATGTAAAACTAGCCAAGCTATTCCTAGCATCGGTTGCGTCTTCGTAAATCTTTACTGGCTGTTTGATTATAATTCAGTTTTAAATATAAATTCTTGAACGGCAATAAATTATGTGAAATGTTTGCTTAGTCACAGTCTATAAATTGTTACATTAAGTAGAATTAAGTAGAGAGATAAAATTGGATACTAGTTTATTAATGTAATTTGCTATTTAAGATATTTACTGTGAATTATCAAACTGTTCATAAAGTAGTGTATTCAATGATACATTTACATTAATTGCATGTTGATCTTTTAATTGCCAGTGTAGAGGTGAAGCGGCTGATTGGATAAGATTTCATTATCAGATCATAATATGAACAAATATACCAAATGAAATAGGAATTGTTACTGCATATGCATTAGGTCCATGCTTACCAGAAAACGATGTCGTTGCCGCTATACTTATCTCAGTATATTTGTTTCAAATTTTAGCAGATGGCCAGCAATTTTGTGAGAGAAGTTCATTCAATTACATTGACCCCATTACTAATCAGTTGCTTATTCTATGGTCTACGGAAAGTAGAATGGCGGAATTTGATCTCAGACCATGAAGAATGATGAAATGCCGATAAGCATTTTATCAGGGATGCCAATGGTTCTGGCAGCTCACCGCCTTAACTTATCTTAATATATTATTAGTTTTTTACTAGTTTCAGAGCACTCAATCTATATGCTAGAAATGAAAATATGTATGCTGGAAATGATGAAAAATGTTTCTTCTCGTGATTTCACTTGTACCAGCATCCTGATTTGCAAACAGAATAGGAAAGATGCTCAGAGCCAGTAGATTGCTTGGAGACATAAGGCTTGTTATAAATACTTGCCTAGAGCAAGAAACTCTTTATACTGTGTACATTCAATGACATTTCTCCCACTGGATGGGGTACTATTTTCTCGATCTTCACGGAACAGTAAATTTTTACTAAAGAAAAGATACATTACTCTTTACTCTTTTACTCTTTTACTTGTTTCAGTCATTTGACTGCGGCCATGCTGGAGCACCGCCATTAGTCGAGGAAATCGACCCCAGGACTTATTCTTTAGAAGCCTAGTATTTATTCTATCCATCTCTTTTGCCGAACCTCTTGGATAATTTATATTGATTTTTGTTTCAAGAGAATTTTACGCCGCTCTGAAAAGGGTGATAAACCATTTAATTTTTGTATTAATGTTGACAAAATCAATCCTAATTAATTTTAATTGAATTAAAAGGCACACGTCTTATATTCTATTTACTTTATTTCAGATGTTAGTAGTTATTCCCCTTACTCCTTGATATTTCTACACAAAGTTGCCTTATGTCTCCGGATTCGTTAATTTACTTAGTATGTGAAGGTCAGTTCTGTAGTTTTGTTGTGCTTCCAGATGTCGCACTAAGTTCCGCATGCCTCACTTTGCCTATTTTAATACGTAAATATATCTGTTATTTTACAAATTATAAATTATGAATTAAAATTTTCTAAATCTCAATCATCATTTGTGCCCCTTGCTTTAAAATGAAATATCACTTTAATTAATCTAACTATTAATCATTATTGGTAAAATATTTTTTCAAAACTTTGTAAAGAAAACACAAAGCAATATCCTTTTATCCAACAAGGCTGAACTGTTGATTAGGAAAACTTACAATATATCAAAATCTAATATTGATTATATTCCTGTATTCATAATATATATATATCATTGATACGATAAGTTGGTATTTCATGTGGGCATGGTTTTTGTGGTTTGAAAACCAATGTACGAAACGTATTGCAATGACTTCAAGGTTCCCCAAGAAGATTCCTGATGGTACATACACATCGAAACTGTGCGTATGTCCATGTTGACCTTTGACTTAACTCTTAATTTTTCGGTTTCCTTATCCGAAATCTATCATGCACAATTTCCGTTTTTGCAAGCCAACACTACTTTTGATACAAATATATATATAGTATATTTATATATATCTTGATACACACACACACACACACACATATACATATATGTATGTGTATCATATATATGATCTATTTCTAGCACATTGAATGTCCACGTTAGTGGTCAACGTTATATATATACATATATATATATATATATATATATATATATATATATATATATATATATATATATATATATATATATATATATATGTATATATATATATATATATATATATATATATATATATATATATATATATATATATATATATATATATATATATATATATATATATATAGGTATGTATGTGTGTATGTGACCGATTTTGTATGGTGACTGAAGGAAGATAAAATTCAGTACAACATAAATTGAACCATAGTAAAGCACGTGAAACCGTACAATTTCATGTCCAGTAGATGCCGACTTTTGTCCGAAGAATCCCTGCCTATTCTGTGGACCAATAAGAAGACTGTTAATAGAATTTCTGAATGACTGTCAAGATACATAACGCGTATAAATATACTATCTCACAATGCAGGGGAATAAATTTGAGTAACTCTTAACGTAATTTACTTTAAGGTATGGATGAATTCCGTTTAGTTTTAACTTCTCGTTCTTATAAATACCAAGTAGCTATTTAACTCGCTTCGTGATCGTGAATGAAACAAACCACACGTGTGCGTATATTTACATTCTTGCGGATGCTTCTATGAGTGAGTGTACATGAACCATGCAGTTTGCACGAGGGCGTTTATGCATCCATATTTGTTAAAGGTTATTTTTAATACTTTTTCTCGTTGTATTGCGTATTCGTTTCATTTTTGCATCTATGATTTTATTTTTGATCTTCTACATAAATGAAGATACTACCTTCGTTTTGCTGCTTTTCTTTCTACGAAATAATAAATTACATTGCGGAACTGTTATTTTAACGAGTTGTATCTGTTTATCACCAGATGCGATACATTTCCACCGCTGCATGCTCCTGAACCAGTTGTTAAGTGTCCCAGCTGTGAGGGCTGAATGATAAATGTGTCGAAACAATTGTCGTGATTAACAATAAAATTTCTCCTATATTCCATCATCCGTCTTTCATTTACTCCATACCCAACGAACACTGTGAAAGGTACCGTGCTTTGCCAGAAAGCTACCAGGTGTAAATCATTTGTTTTATTATCTAATACATAAGTTTATGTATGTGTGTGTGTGTGTTTATATATACATATATACCTTATTATTTTGCATTTGTACGCAGTATCTGTTTTGTACCCATCCATGAATGAATTAAGCTATGACGTCTCTCAAGTAGATCGGGGAAGGAGTCAAATATTTTTGAACAAATACTTAATGGCTTGAAAATGCGGATTTCATAATTGTTTAGAAACTCTCATTTTCTCTCTCTCTCTCTCTCTCTCTTTCTCTCTCTCTCTCATCCTCTCTCTCTTATCCTCTCTCTCTCTCACACACCCTCTCACCCTCTCTCTCTCTCATACACACACGCAAGCAGACAGGAACACATGGACAGAGAGAAAGAGCTACGGTGAAATGGAGGGGGAGAGAGGCTATGTATGTCAGTATGCCCATACGTGAACGCAGTTATTCACCTACCTGTTTCCTGTCCTACACAGAATTAAGCATACTATTGTTTCGGTATATGAAGCCAGTACTTTGTAATCTGTTCCATTTATTTCCCAAGTCATTACCATATTTTGAATACTTCTTTTCCTTCTCATAAACAGATAACTACTTTTAAAATATCCAACAACGAAGAAACGATTTGATTTGTCACTGCTTCACTTAAAAACAGAACACATTGTTTGTCTGAACTACGTATTTCATAATTCTCCTTAAATTGTGATACTAGTGACGACTGAATGAAATAATTAAAAATTGTAACAACACTAATAAGAACATCGGTCATACAAATATAGCAAATCTAAAACATCTACAGTCATAAATCATTGAACTCACTTAGTCATAAATCACACTTGACCATACTTGTATATGACATATGGTGTCTTGATTAGCTCAAGGCAATAATATTTACTATTATCTCCTGTGAAAGTTTTCAACGGTAGTTATTCTTTCTAGCACCAGTATATTTAACGTATATTTAATTTGTATTTTTTGCTTATACCTGTACTGAGTGGAACTCAAAACATTGATTCTTGGGGTGTCATAGAATAATTAAACGCTTGATGAAAGCATAGCGTCAGTCCCTGTGTATTTCGACCGTTATGCCGCTTTTATATCCAAATATAATTATTAACTGTTTCTATTACCTTGTGGTCACGGTGAGGAGATAGCGAGGATGTAGAAGGGTGTTACATGACGAATAAAGCGTGATATTAAATTGGTTAACACAAATATGAGCAGAACATCTTCCTTACTCAACTTGACTAGCAAACACGAAAAGTACCAATAATTGTAGGATAATTAAAGTGAGAATTGGTTGGATCAAATAGATAGGCATGCTATTTTAGCCTTGATAGAAAGGAGGATTAATGCTCATATAACAAGAAATAATGAAAAAAAAATAAAGAAACCATAGTGGAGCTCATAGTTATACTATTTCACTAGTACAGGTAAACTAATTTGGTGAATTAATAACAATGCAATATATCCGTAAATATTGTATCCTTAATAAGAATGAATTACTTATATCAAATTTATCACCTACTATTTTGGTTTTATAGAAGATGATTGAGTAGGTCTATGATGATAAACCTTTCAGCGTGGAAAATCCGATCCTCTTGTTCAGAAGTCCCTTGTAAGGCAGCGTTATAATATGTAACCGCACTTCTTAAGACAGTATTGTAATAATTTCAAAAATGAATTTGCTAATACTTTTCACAGATTGATCGACCTAATAGACGCAAGTTGCTGGTTATGCTTGAAATTATTTAATTGAAATTGTGACTTCCAATTCTTTTATGAAGGAAGGGTTGTCTCTTATATCTCTCATCTTTACGACTTTAAGACTAGTCTCCATTCGATGACGTTTACTGAGATAATGGACGGCTAAATAATTTCCTTCATTTGCCTCTCATCAAACATAAGGTATTAGGAAGGACATTCATGTTTAATAGTAGATTATTTGAAACAATTTTTCCATAAGTTTCAGTTTTCTTTATACAATTTGACATTTTGAAAATGCTATTCATTTCTTGCCACAGAAACACTTTGCGATAAACGCATTCACTTACACTGAGATAATACATACGCATATACACATATTTACAACCCCACTTCCACACACGCGCGCGCGCACACACACTCACTGTAACCAGCCATGAACAGGCAACGAATATTCACAAAACAACACTTAAATTCTAATTCACCTTTGAAGTTCGGCAACATTGTTATTATTATTATTATTATTATTATTGAGTTATCTTTTTTTTCATGTATTTTCACTGCACTACCGAGCGATTGTTGCTGTTGTTGTCGTCGTCGTCATCATCATCATTATCATCATCATCAACATCATCATCATTTTATTGATGTTGTTGATATCGTTGTTATGTTTCCCTCAGGAAGACGTGTTTACGTGTTGCTGTTGTTTGGATTTAGAATCTGTTGATTTTTCTTTTAACAACTGAATGTTTATTTGAACGTGGCGAAATGTGCATTTTCTACATAAAGACATGTGGGTTTTTTTTTAAGATCTACAATGTTTTATGATGAAAGAACCGTTTTAACATACATATTTTCACTGTTTACATTCGCTCAAAATAGCTCCGAGACATATAGTTACCACTCTCTTGAAAAAAAAAAAAATGAATTGAAAATATATACACAAAAGAATCAGTAAACAGAAATTGAACATGTATTTTTTCTGATACTTTGGAAAAACAGCAATAACATAAAAGAAACAACAATAACACCAGTACGTTTTACCAGACGGAAATATTGTAAATAACGTTAATGACAATGGAAGCAATTGTGCTAGCGTAGTTCTTTGTTGGATTTTGACATTGAGAGAAACCTGTCGCAGAACAAATGTCGAGTGTTCTTCCATCAAACAATTACGTCATATGAAATACTTTATGAAGAGGAAAGGAGAAATAATATAACTCTGCATATAAACAATTATGGCGGCTTCTTACTAAGTATTAGTTACACGCTAGCTGTTTCGGATACGAACATGTTTCGCGTGTAACTAAATGAAAAACCTTCCGTAAAAAGAAATTTCCTCATTAACGATCTCAGGTTTGGAAGACAGATTGTTTTTACGTAAATATAACTCTTTGAACTAATTATTGTGAAAGATATTTCATTTGGTATTGGTATCCAAATGTCCAAATCCTGAGCTAAATATACGCATGCGCATTACACAAACAGGAGGTACAACAGCCGCATCAAGAAAAAAAAAGACAATTATAAGGAATATGATGTCTAGTTTGGGCATAAAGACAATAGTTGAATAGTATATGAATTTGTCCATACTGCATTACTTGACTTCTGTTGACGTTCTTCATATCCAAAACATTTGTTTTCACCAACACACGATTGTTAGTTTTGCAAGTTTGCACGAATTGCTTATTGCACGTATTACACGTAATGCACGCATTGTGTATTGGCTGTCCGATTAAGTTTTTATCATTCAATTAATGGTTTGTTCTTAAACACCTGTAATAGATATTATATTTATAATTATATATTAACACTTTCTCCTTTCAGTTTTTTTTTAATCTCCCGGCCATGTATAGTGTGCTTCACTTTCTTTATTACCAACAAAGAGCAGTACTGTAATCGTGGATCTATCTTTTGTAATAACAATTTCAATAAGATAAAAATCAAATAAATCATATTATTTCGATGGCCGTTAATAATCTCGAGTTCATCTACCGTTTTGTAGAGTGTATTTTGCGTCTTGTAGGCTTCCAGATTGGAAAGCCAAAAAACTCTCTTCGTCAACATATTCGGTAGCATTATCAGTTGAAACGTAGAATGCTCGAGTGTGTTTATGCTGTGTTACGTTGCTTTACTAGTATAAGTAGGTCTTTCTACTGACATTCGTACAGCAATGACGATGTTGTTTCCCTACTATCAGCGAATATCAAAATAAAGCTGTCACATGCAGTAGAGAACCTAGTGTACCTCCACTAACATGAATAGCATAGAAACAGAAAAAGAGAAAAGGTGGATAATTTTGACAGCGCGAAATCCTACATAAGATTATTTATTAGGGAGATCTGGGAAAGTTGAAAACAAGGACATAAACAAATCATTGTAAATTATCGCAAACTATGGACATTTTTCCACCTCGTGCTTACGAAAACATATGACTTTAAGCGAGGTGGAAAATAAAAGAGAAATCTTAGTAGGAGGGGAAAAAAAAGCTATATATGATTATTCAGTGAGGAGCATTAGATAAGAGGGGAAAATATATTAACAACTCATTGTCACTGATGCTAAATTATTTTCCTACATAGAGTTTACAATTTATGCCCCTTTCGATGAAGGGGACATAATATAAAGTAAAAAAAGGAAGCGACAATAGAAAGAAGGCGGAAGGAAGTAAGGTTACTATCATAATCCTTGTTAATGGTCGTTATGGTAGTAGTGACGGACGTAGAGTTATTGGCGATGGTGTTGGAGCTGGATGTGGCAGAAGCGTTATTGGACATAAAGAAGAGAAAAAGGCAGTTTCTGAAGAATTTGGTGTGAACTACAGCAGGTGGATGTGCGAAGGGTATCGCACTGACGGAAAAGAAAAAATAACCATGCACATATAGATAGCATGAAGCAATACTTTCGATAAATTTAATTTGAGAGACGAACACATAAATAACGAAAGAAAAACTGTTTAACTCGAATGCACACACACACACACACACACACGTACTTACGTATGAACGTGTGTATGTGTATGTATATATTGATGGATGCATACATGCATGTATATACGTATATATATGTATACATATATATACATATATATATATATATATATATATATATATATATATATATATATATATATATATATATATATATATATGTATACATATATATGTATATATATTTATGTATATATATATATATATATATGTGTGTGTGTGTGTGTATATACATATATACATATATAAATATGTATATATATATATCTATATATATATGTATATATATATATATATATATATATATATATATATATATATATATATATATATATATATATATACACATACACATATATATATATATGTATATATATATATATATATATATATATATATATATATATATATATATATATATATATATATATATATATATCACAAAAGCAAATGCAATATATCAATATATAAGGTGCATGTTAAATGAATACAAAAGCGTTCGAAAAATAGTAAACTTCAAAAGCTTTCCTTTGGTTGGTATAGCTAGTACAGCAAAAATATAGCTTTGAGGTCAAGAATAAGATGGAAATAGGCAGAAATAATGCATTTAACACCAAACTAGTTTGAAGACTGGCGTTGCATAGATGTGGTTGAATACGCTTTATATTTTTATAGGAACTATTTCTCTCCTTGTATAACTTATGAAAAGCATGCTGTCTAGTGGCGATTGTATTTGATACCCATATTCTTCGTTAACTTTGAACGTCTATCGCATTATCTGAAGTGAAGGATTTATTTTTGAGATATTTGCAACTATTTCTCGCATTCTTACAAAAAGTGCCGCGTCCCTGTCAATCTATCAGATGAGAGCAGAAATTTAAAGAAGCACACAAAGAAAAAACATCAACGTAAGATACATTTTTGTTAGATATTCACTATTATACAACAGGAGAAATAAAAAAAATAAGAACCTGTTTTGGAAACATTCGTTGGATTTTAAAAAAATAATTGCACGCAAGTCATTCACAACACCGACACCAGTATAAAACATTGCGGGTTAAATATACTAACTCAGATCATGCTGGTTGAAGTAGTTAAATCCAGTTTGTTATACACCATTACCTGGTGTGTTTGAGTTGGGAATCCCACAGGATCTTACAAACCTCCGATTCAGCCACACTCTGTGATTTGTGGTTGTAATATACTTTATCTTTCTCCAATCTCCACTTTTCTCACAGTTTACAATGCAGAACTTCTGCAAACTCGTCATAACGCCATACATATATTGCTTTCCAGTAAGTCTAGGACAA
The DNA here is from genome assembly GCF_046866305.1 of Octopus bimaculoides. Lineage (NCBI taxonomy): Eukaryota > Metazoa > Mollusca > Cephalopoda > Octopoda > Octopodidae > Octopus > Octopus bimaculoides. The sequence continues at coordinate 10,891,708 of NC_142937.1, read as the reverse complement.
TCATTTACAATATAGGCAATACTGTCATCAAATTCATTACGCATTCAGCACAATGGAGAATTGCATGCTCATTTCTTCGTGACAGTCTTAATTCAGTTGCAGGTATAATGCCCACTCTTTCTCTCTATTTTCTTCTTCTTCTCCTTCTTCTTCTTCTTCTTCTTCTTCTTCTTCTTCTTCTTCTTCTTCTTCTTCTTCTTCTTCTTCTTCTTCTTCTTCTTCTTCTTCTTCTTCTTCTTATTATTATTATTATTATTATTATTATTATTATTATTATTATTATTATTATTATTATTCAGTAGTCTTATTTTTATAACATGTTTTCACTGCACCACCCAGCGCAGCTCTGGGTGCCTTAGGTATGTGCTGCGGTTTACCGTGCTGCTCTTATTTTTACTGTATTGAAAGTGTTTACGTAGGATGTGTGCAGTGCCCAGTAGTGCTATTTTCTGTATGTTATATGTATTTGCTACTCCTGGTGTTTTTGTTATGTATTTGTCTGAATATTTTTTATCATAACTAATGCTCCCTCTATGATAGGAATTGTGTCTGTTTTTTAGACTCCACATTCATGTTACCGCTATTTCCAACTCTTTGTATTTTGAAAGTTTCTCCATTTCTTTTAGAGAAACGTTGTCATCTGTTGGTATTGATACATCAATTAGAAAGCATTTCCTTTCTTCATGATCTCCGACAACTATTTCTGGCCTATTGGCCTTAATTTCTCTATCCGTGTATATTGGCATATCCCATAGTATTGTTGCTTTCTCATTTTCTGTGACCATTCTGGCGTGTGCCCATACCATCTATTTTCTGTTGTTATTCCACAATGTTGGCATAGCTTCCAGTGTATATAGATCCCGATTCTGTCATGTTTGTGAATATATTCCTTCTTAGCCAGGAATGGGCAGCCAGAGACAATATGTTGAGTTCGTTGTTTTGATAGACTGTTTCTGAGGTTGATCCTTCGCCGACCATATTTCTTTCCAAAAATTTTCCACTTCTTCTGTTGGTGCTGCATTGATGTCTATTTTATTTTTGCCAAGTTCTTGGTAGAATCTTTTGGGGTTGGAGTTGAACTTTTTTCTTTGTTCAAAAAAACGTTGGCGTTTGTCATACTGGCGGATTCTTTGTGCTTTGGAGAGGATATCTTGCTTTAGCTGTGTTTGTACCTCAGGTAAACTTTTTTCTGCTATGTTGTATTTGCACAGTATTTTTGTTCTCTTCTTGTTGCTTAGTAGTGTTGATTGTCTACTAGTTTCCTTAAGGATTGACAAATCTTTTCTCTTCTTTTATATTGTTCTCGATATTATTTATCCACAGGGTTTGTTTGGGTGGTGGTACTCCTTTTGGAGGGGTCCAGGAGTATCTAGCTTCTTTTGTGGCCATAGTGTCTGCTGCATATATTATGTCATTTAGCCCGGTGACATTGGCATTTGTTTCTGTGGCTATTAGTTCTGTGACGGCCAGGTTCATGCTATTTATAATTGATGTTGTTTTAGTATCAATTTTAATTTTTAGGAGGTACAATCGGTGGTCCATATTGATATCTGTGGCTTTCATTTTTTTTATTATGCTAATTTTTAGAGTATCATAATCATTAGGTTCACCTTCACTGTTTGAAGGTTTTAGCTTTGTTTCGCCTTCCTTCCCGTTCATGTGTTTGTCTGTAGTGTTCTGGTTTAGTATTTTTTGCACATTTTTATGCATTCCTACGGTCTGAGGTTTTTGTCTTTCGTTGTTTACTTCGCTTTTGTTGGAAATGTTACGTCTGTCTTCGTGTTTAACAGTTCCAATGCTTATGGTATTATTTGGCATTGCTGTGCGGTTACCATCTACATTTTCCTGATGTATTTTTCCTTTTAAGTATTCTATTACTGTTTCTGATATTTTGTTTTCCGTTTTGGGTATATATCTTCGTATGTTAGGTAGTTTATTAGGGTTCATTGCTGTATTCAAGTCTTTATTTCGGTTATTTTTTTCTTCCAGATTTTACGTGTATATTTTGTGGAATTTTCGTTCTTTGGGTAGAGCACTGCTGTATAAGATTGAAATATATTCCTCACGTGTCCATTTACGCTTCTTTGATTTTATTTGCGGGACATGAAGAATAACGGTTACCATTTTCGTAAGGTACCGATCCGTTCATTTCTGGTGTTAAATTGTTTCGTACGTGTAGTTTTTCGGATCGTTGGCGTACGCAATTCCCGATTGTTATTCTTGGGTAGAAAAATACCGGTAATATTTAATTTATTTAAAATTATAATAATAATAATAATAATAATAATAATAATAATAATAATAATAATAATAATAATAATAATGATAATAATAATAATAATAATAATAATAATAATAATAATAATAATAATAATAATAATAATAATAATAATTATTATTATTATTATTATTATTATTATTATTATTATTATTTTTATTATTATTATTATTATTGTTATTATTATTTTAAATAATAATACGTTCTGTTTCAAAATATTGAAATAGAATCTTTCGGCAACAGTAGACAGATCAATCATAATAACTGCATTACGAAAAAATTTGAAAGTCTTTTTAAATGTATATATACACTTTAATAGATTTTCTCCTACATCTCTTAGCAGCATTTCTTCACTATATTTATTTTGATTAATGTATTTATATTTTTTGTCATCCACTTCAATGTCAAGTTAAATTGTAGTAGTGTAACAGATATGTTGATATAAACAGAAATTTGTCTTCGAAATATTTGAAATGCCTTTACTAATGTATGTGGGTTTAACTTCGTCACGTTTGTTCCGATGCCATAATGACATTTCTTATTTTTGCTTTTTCGCACCTTACACATTTCCACCTTTATCACCATTTAAAAATTCTGTCAGTATTACACTTATCACGCTTTTCTTTCTACACAAGTGCAATCATCTTCACCATTATCTGTGTTGCTCGACCTGCTATGAGTAGCAACCAAATAACCATCACGTTACACCATACAATCTTCTAATATTAAAATACATTTCATGAAATATTTCAGGATGCAAACAAAGAAAACGTTCGAAAAAAAATTCCCAATCATGACTGGAATTGTATGTCATTTTTCATCTGCGTCAAGTATTACACTGCGGCCATGCTGGGGCACCACTTGAAAAACCTTTAGTCGAATGTACATACATTTTTTAAACATTATAATTATTATATCGGTCTCTTTTTGACAGACTGCTAACTTACGGGGACGCAAACAAGCCAACACCCGTTGTCAATGGGGTGGAGTAAGACAGACACAGACAGAAAGACACACGCACAAGCACACATATACGACGGATTTCTTTAAGTTTCCCTCAACCAAATCGACTCATAAGTTTTTGGTTGTCTCGATGCTATAATAGAAAAACCTTACCCCAGATGTCACGCATTGGGAGTGTACTCAAAACCATGTGGTTGGGAAGCAAACTTCTTACCACAGAGTCACGCCTGCGCCTCATAGATTTTTATCTTTTTTTTTTTTTTTTGCTTAAGGCAGGCCTATAGTTAAACAAGCGTAAGAAGTTCTAATAAATATGATTAACGCACCAAGGAAACATAACACACCTCCATGTTGTCGATCAACTTATTAAAAAGGGTACCGAAAAACCATCATATACCACTCAAGCGTCTGAAAAGGAGAAATATTGGATTATGCACTCCAAGACACTTATAAGTTGAAAAATATATCGGATAGTTTACTTTTCGGTAAAATTTGATTATAGTTTATTATTTGTTTACTGCCCACAAGGGGCTAAACATAGAGGGGACAAACAAGGACACACAAAGGGATTAAGTCGACTACATCGACTCCTGTGCGTAACTGGTACTTCAATTATTGACCCCGATTGGATGAAAGGCAAAGTCGACCTCGCCGGAATTTGAACTGAGAACGTAAAGACAGATAAAATACCGCTAAGCATTTTGCCCGACGTGCCAGCGTTTCTGCTAGCTCGCCGCTTTTTAGCTATTTTGATTATAGTTTCTATGAAGCAGTCCGACTCGAAGGGTTCGAGGTTCTTGATTTTAGGTGGGTGTTTTTTTTATCTAATTTCATACACGTTGCCCTCCAGGGATGGTGTGGTTAGGTTGTGGTAGAATGCTTTCCACCTCATACGTCTATTCACTAACTTCGGCGACAAAAATGTAGAGGTTATTATGCTTGCCAGAAAGCCAGTGTTGTTCAGCAAAAGTCTGTCATGGGTCAATCAATCCGACCCCACGGACTCATTTGACGTAGCAATGGTAGCCTACGATAGCGCTGACGTATGTGACCTCATCGGGTGGTATATCCTCCATACCCTTTGGAAAAAGTTCCATTCTGTTCTCTTTGACCTGTACAGAGATGACACCTTGTACATCTCTATGGGTGCAAACTGGTATAGAGTAGACAGGGTTAGAAAGGATCTAGTCAACACACTTGCCTCCATGGGATTGAAAATCACCATAGGGACCAACATCACAACCGAAGGCTTAGGGGTCACGCTCGACTTGGGCTCCGACACATACAGGCCTTACCACAAACTAAACTAGAGGCTAACGTACATCAACAAAACCTCCTTCCACCCACCCATCGTGCTATAAAACTTGGTAAAGGGTATTAGTTAGAATATCACGAACCTTCCCTCCAAACAAAAGATTTGTGATGCAGCGGCCCCGTACTATAACGAAGCCCTAGCTGCTAGCGGATTTATGGACCATATCTCCTCCATGCCAAAACCCAACAACCACAGATAAAAGCGCCACAAAAATAACATTTGGCTTTCCCCCGCCCTATCTCTCTTAACACAAAAACGCCCGTAGGTAGAATGTTTCTTAAATTAATAGATAAGCGGTTTACTTGCTCCCATTGGTACGGGCCCGTCTTGAACAGGTACAACATTAGAGTCTCACTTAGTTGTGCTCCCAATATTAAGAACATCCTAGATAGCGCCCCTAAGCCACAGGAAGAGGCAGGGTGTTCATGCAGAGACCGCGACAGATGCACGGTGGGAGACCACTGGAAAACGAAAGGGTCGTCTATCAAGCCGAAGTACTAGCTAAATTTGGCAATATCACCGTCAGAAGCAGTTGCAGCCGTAGACACAAGACCAAAACTAGCAACACTGCCACCATTACCACAGTTAACAATTTTAGCATGAATAGCAATAACGCCACAAGCGACAGTATTGGCAGTACACTCGACCGCAGCAACACGAACAACAACAGCAGTATCACCATCAAGAGCACCATTACCAACCGCTGCCTTAACGTCCCCAGTGGCAGCACTCACAACACCTAGAGCAGCAGCAGCAGCAACAGGTCCGGTGCTATCACTAGTTATAATATAAAAGCAATACGAGCAGCAGAATCATTGACAGTGGCCCTAGGAAAAGGACCAACGGAACCACCACTGGCAGCAATTGCAGCTTTCCCATGAATGAAGAGTACCGCAATCATAACAACAACAGTGTCTTCACCATAACCGGTAGTGGCGATACTATTACCGATGCTACCACCACCCTCATCGATGCCAACACCAGCAGCCCCAGCTCTCACAACAACAACAACAATTTTGGCGGCAGCAGTAATAACAGCAACAGTAATACCAGCAGATACAGCACGGACAACACACGCCCACAGAGATACATTGGATGTTCCGGGAATACTTTGAAGCAACATCTCTCCAACCACAGGTCTTCCTTCAGCGATCCAGAAAGTGGATGCGTAGAATAACTGGCCAGAAACGTTTGGAAACTAAGAGACAATGGGATTCCGTACTCGATCTCATGGAAAATCCTCGAGAACCCAGGCCCCAACATCAACGGGACGGAGTGGTGTAATTTATGCATAATCCGAGAATCCTTAAAGACTCGCTCGAACCAGGGAACATCCTTAACTCGAGAACAGCGATATTCGGGCCATGTTTACATTTCAGGAGGTTCCTCCAAGCTTTTTGGAGCTCACATGTTGGTGGCACTCCGCAAGTAGATAGCCAATAGCAAAGGGAGATAATTCCGAATTGTTACCTTTGAGTAGTGAGGCATTTCCCCTTCCATATTTTTAAGAGATCATGGGCCAACAGGATTTTGGGATCTGACCATACGCCATAAAGCTAAATCCTTTTACGGACAGGACACGTAAGTTAATCCCATTAACCGGCCTTCCCTTTTTAATTGTTACTTTTCATAAAAAGCCTTACCTTCTTTTCGATTTCCAATGTGCATTTTTGCTTATCTTTCTGCTTACTTTCCCCTTACATTTCCACGTGTAGTTTATACTTTGTTTTTGTAACACACTTCTATTATGTATACATATATATATATATATATATATATATATATATATATATATATATATATATATATATATATATATATATATATATATATATATATATATATGTATGTATGTATGTATGTATGTATGTATGTATGTATGTATGTACGTATGTATGAGGAGCACTGCTCAGATTTTGACAACCAAATTTTAGTGAAGATCAACTCAAGGCTATGGTTGAGATAGTACTTGTTGAAACAGACTGAATACAGAACCTTGAGGGTGCGAAGTGTATATCTTAACCACTTGTGCAAATATTTCCGTTTCTAGTGAAATCGATTTTCATAGTTGTGAGTTTGCTGTTATGCGATACCCTACAATAGCGAGATGAATTTAAATTTTAAGTAAGAAAGAAATGTGAGAAAGTGGTTTACTGTATCACCATCAAGATTCTATAAAAAGAACTATGCTCTCTACTTAGAGAAGCTTCACTCTAATAGAAGAAAACTGTAAAAATGAAGACAGCCTGTCTGCGAAACACCAAGAGGAATTTAAGAGACATTACTTTTAGGGCTGTGTTATAATTGATTTTTTTTGCAGTCGTCTATATGTCACGAAAATTCTAAGTTTAAAGAAAAGACGTTGCCGAAATTAATAGCCAATTATTTTTATTTCATGACATATAATACTTTCATGTACTATATAATAGCAAACTCTCGTATTTCGCCAGAATATTTCAAATACATATATCATCGCTATCACTAATGACACTTACGTTAATTTTCGTGCAGTTATTTAACTAAGAAACTAATAAATTTAATCTTTAATATCAATTTCAGTTAATCTCCTAATTAACACTACATATGTAATAATTAATCAATCATTTTCCATGAAAACAAGTTTTGCTTGATCATAATTGAGCCATTAAAATACATATTTATATAATTGCTCATTTTGATTTCAGTGGTGGAATATTTCACTGATATCGTCATGTAAATAAGTTAAAATTAGGGAGTGTAATGTATACATGTAATCACTTTGAGAAGGTAGTTTTAAATGTATCTCTCATATACTTGGAGAGCTGTTCATATAATGATACGGTGCGTGCGTCAGAAAGATGAACACTATAAAGCATTGTACTTCTAATTAAGGCTTCTTAATTGGACAGGTATTAATGATAAAATGTATATGAAATAATTCTGTAGGAGTGTAGTGGAAAGGGCATTGCAAATTATTTTCAAGTTCTCGTTTGAAACAAATTATTCATCATGCTTTCTTGTACTAGAAGTGCATATAATTATTGTAATCATTAGTAAAAACAAATACTTATTTGCTGTTGAGAAAGTGAGTGCAGCTAAGGCTTTCACAGACACACCATTTAATAGGTAAGTTTATTGCACATCATATATTCATTATTCAAGTACTGTATTAAGACCGCGAGTTTTAGAAACCAAATCATACTACTGACAAGCTATATTGCAAAATAAGAATGATTTTTCTCTTTTGGTGATGTAAGAACTAGGTGCAGCTTCGATGATTTAACTTTACGTAGATAATTGATACTAATATCTGAGAAAGTTATTCCTGTCTACGAAATATCTTATGAGTGGACATTAGTCGATCTCAGCTATATTCCTGAGTTAATCTTGTATAGAAATATTGAAAGCGAGGTAAACTAAAACCAATATTTTTTAACTGCGCTAGCTTAAAAACGAAATGAACACCTGGCAATACAGAACTACAAGCTGTAAGACAAATACATTTTCCATTCACCCAATTCATTGCTATACTGTTGCTCCATAGTAGATACATTTATCTATATTATATAGAAAGGAAATAGTTACATCTGTTTATAATATTGGCTTGAAAGTTACAGTTTTATTCTGTTCTAAGTTACAGCAGCGAAAAAAGCAATTCTGTATACATTTCGTTTATAATTGTATATACGCCTGTAGTGAATATAGTATAATATTGTCAAAATGCTACGTATTATTAGGCAAAAACTGCGTTTGTCGAGATTCAATTGAGCTAAGAACGCAAAGGCTAACCCGTCGATTATACTCGATATATTGTCCTTAGTGCTAGAGAACCTGGTTATTGACATCGCATTGTTAAATATTTGTGCCAATAAAATCAAGAGTGATTGAACTACAACATGGATAGTTTTATTTTCATAAAACAGAAGAATCATGTTGTAATTATAAAAATATAATATTATAAAAGTGTATTTGCCAGGAAACATCTAATGGTTAGACAGAAATGATTAGCTAAAGGCTAATCTGTTTAGATGCGACGCTAAAGTGATAGATTAGCAGAAACACTAGACTAAGTGACTGAAACACAAAATCATATTTCTCTTTGTTCTTTCAAATGTTTAATGTACATCCCAATGGGTTCTGTTTTGCCTTTCATCTCTTTGGTGTTTGTGCTATATGTACCAATAAGGATTCAATGAACTGCATCTTTCCCAACAAATTTTCAGCTCTCGGTGTCTTGAGCGAATATGTTAAGTCTAAATATGATTTTATGGTGCAATGATAATCAAATCAGAAATGACATATTTCATAAGAGACTTTATAAACTGTTCGTAGTGTCAGAAGAATCTTTGTTTTCTTCAGCAAATATCTCATTCTAGAATATTCATGTAACTTATATTCATTGAGTTGCTTAACCAGTCTTATGTGTTGGTGCCTAGACTTTTAATATTTTGAAAATACATAAAAACGTTGACGTTTCTAAGAGGGATGTTTAGTTCGAGGTAATCTCCTTCAGCGTTACTTGAATGTATGGTAGTAGAAGATTTATTTAGTGCAATTATTGATTTTTATTCTTTCTAAAGTTCGTACTCAACTTTGTTTTAGGTATTAGTGCATGCATCATAGCGTGATGGTAGTGTCCAAATGAGATGGTTCTCTAGTACAAATTTGATTCTCAGTTGAGTCACAGTCGTTTGCTTTTATTAATTCCTTAGAAATGAAGTGCTCAGACATAGTTAAGAATCTTAAAAATAATAAGTTCCATCAAAATGATTTAATACCCGGCATGAAGAATACCAGCTTTGGGTGGTAATCAAAGCAAGCATTAAAATCTATGAAACGTTGTCGTGTAGCTCCATACCAGCAATGGATAAGCAAAAATATATTAAAAACTTCGTATCCATGTCTATTCCACATTTTATATTATGGTAGAATGTAAAAGCAGGATTGAAAAGTAAGTCTGATTTTACTAACGAGCCGATAAAATGCGGTGCGATTTACAATTGGTTAGTGCATTGGGTAGAAAGAGCACACGTTGTATAATTAGAGAGCTATACAGACAAAACGCTCATGTTCTACGGGATGTGTGATAAGCTCCATCACAGTGATGTTCTCCGTGGAAAAAGCGAGGAAGATATTCAGAATTTCATTATTATGTTCTTTTTGTTGCTTTTGTTTTGTGATTGAGATAACAAGAAGAACAAGCACAACAACAACAATATTGATAATAGGATATCAACATTAACCAGAACTATAATGATAATAGCAATAACAGCTTCGACGTTATAGGATTAATCAATATCATCGATGTTAGTACGTACCCCGTACTTGAATTTATCGAGCCTGATGGGATGAAAGGCTAAGTTGACTTCGGATGGATTTGAATTCAGAACGTAAAGACCTTAAATAAATCGATGGTTTCTTTCGATGTTTAAGCGATTCTCTTAAATAATAATATATATAGGTGTATTCTGTGAAGACATATCTTGCGGTAATAAGTGATGTATCCTTGGCATGAAGAGAGACAAATTGCATGCTGGAAGCTGATAGCATAAAAGACACAAGCAAAAAACTAGCGGTACAATGAAAAACGATTACCTAATAAATGCCAACAGATCATTAAAAAAAATCTCTGAGCAGTAAACATGTTAACACAGCTATAAATGCACGCTTGTATCAATCGCCATTACATAGCATGCAGCATCAACCGGAACTCCTAAATACTGCAGGATATTGATTGGGAAACTAGAAAGCTGCTAACGTTACATAACGTTCCTTAAAAATGGATATTGCTAAACTTAACATGAAACGCAGTGATGATGGAAAAGGTTGATTAGCGTAGAAGGTCGTGTTTTAATGGAGGAACAGTGTCTGTGCCATCGTGTACCGTGAAAAAAAAAAAGAAATTCTCAGAGCTCCGAAGAAAAAATAACCACAATAAATATATTGCAAAAGAGAAAGAGGTTATCATGGAAACAAGTAAAGAAAAACAATGAAAACTGCTTTGAATTTTCTTCTTGAACACCGCTTACAATAGAAGCGCTCGGAATAACGAGTGGATAAGGAACAGTGGTGGGGGAGGTGTGAAGTAAGCCACTGAACATATTGTACCATCCAAAGAACATGCCATAGAAAAACATGTTCTTAGAAATGATATATGGAGAGATATTTTTGACAATATGTTGACTACACGGCAAGGGAGAAGGGGTTTGTAGCCAGATTTTAAGGACATGGTACACAAGCGATATATAGGCTGAGAACTTTTGCAAATTTGAGTAAGTTATACTCAGCCTATTGTTTAAAATACTCACTGAAGCACACTCACATAAGTGGTATGAAGATAGAAAAGGAAACGTTTGGAAAATAAGTGACATATTTATTTAATAATGTGCGTACATTTGGAAGATCACAGAAATGTGCAAGTATATACAATTGGCAATTCATTATATATCGTCATTAAAATATTGGGCCTTGTATTCGTTAAGTCGTCACAATGTTTTACGACGGCAGGGTAATAGGAGTATGAAGGATTTGTGGTGAATCACCCAACAAGCGGTGGTTTACATACTTATGCATATGGCAGATATTAGTAGGGAATTTTCCCTTATGTATCAACCTATATTCAAAACAAGATATGTGCTCAATCTATTTTAAAATAAGCCAGAATTAAATGTAGACCAATGTTAAAAATTACAGATTTACTGAAAAATACCTTAATTACCAATTATCCCCCGAAGCAAGCAAAATGTCTAATTCAGGATTATATCCAAAACTCAAAGTTAGAAAAGCGATGGCGAAAGCGCTTATTATTTTGAAAGGAAATAATCTTATATTCTACAAAATTGTATAATACCTTTACTATTAAGATTCTAATATATTCTTTAGTCTTGTAAAACAAATCTGTGTTTTTTCATTTTATTTCATTCCGCATATATTCAACCACGTTTAATTACCTCCCATAATTTCTATTTTGAATGTATATATACATATGTGTGTGTGTGTGTGTGTGTGTCTATGTGTGTGTGTGTGATGAGAGAGAGAGAGAGTGAACAAAATTCAATATGAAAATATGTATATATATATATATATATATATATATATGTATATATATATATATATATATATATATATATATATATATCATATAATTCCTGGTAATATGGCACCCTGTCAGCAAACCATCAGAAAAAAGGGAAGTAACAAATCTATAGTTTTTCATTTACTACTTCTGTTGATGCAGTCAATTTATTCGTTTTCTGACTTGTCATCTATTGTAATTGGAAATATTGTCTGACATCTCGTTTGCACTCAACTATAATGAATGCACACGTAGTTTTATTCAAGTCCTTTTTTGCGTCACGCAAGGTCGAAAATAAAGTATTCACCTTCTCCTTCCTGCATATATATACATATATGGAAATTCAACGAATGTAAAGAAAATAAGACGGTGTGCTGCGTTACATTAAATTTATGTAAATATGTGAAAAACAACAAAACACTCATAATATACAAACAAAATGAAGTAAACGGAGAAGACACATAATGTCACGAAATGCTCTTTAGATATCGTCTAAAAGATCGCATCTAAGTGCGATCCTATAGACGATAATGTAAAATTGCTACAATCCTTTGGACGATAACTGAAAAGGACTTGGTGACACTGTATGTATGTTCTCCATTTGTTCCGTTTTGTTTGTGTTTATATATATATAGACTTCACAAATAAACAACATCTTGTAAAATATTTTTATCCCATTATTGAATTTATTAATTATATATATATATATATATATATATATATATATATATATATATATATATATATATATATATATATATATATATATATGCGAGTAAAAATAAATACAAAAAAAGAGGGGGTTTTTTGTATGATTGTGTATAGAGGAATATATTATTTTGTTTAAAAGAGTTCCAACGCTGTCTGTTTGTTATGTTTTATTTATATTCCTGCAAAACCAATGTGGGATATAGAATATGGAATATACAATATATAATATATAATATAATATACGATATATAATATAAAATAAAAATGGATGGTACTATGAAATAAAGTATTGAATGTCTTATTGAATATATGGAATATGTCTTATTGAATAGATGAAATATTGAGTGTTCAATATAAAGGATTAAATATATGAATATTATATGTGTGTGTGTGTGTGTGTGTGTTTGTGTGTGTGTATGCGTGTGTGTGTGTGTATGAATGTATGCATGGATATGGAAACAATTTATGGTCACTAATTCGGACTAACTGTGCATAAGCAATGTATATTACAAGATATGAGTTTAAAATGTTTAGTTTGTAAGAAGCACGCAATATATACTCACTGAGAGAGGAGATAACCGCCCCATGATGCTTTCTAGGAATACTAAACTAGGCTAGTTTCGCGTATCAGTCGTAGTCCCCTCAGTAACGACTATTCAAACGCTCAATAAAGTGGCTAAATCAGGCTGTCAGCGTATAAATTGTTACCATGAGAAGTTGACTGATTTACAAACATGCTAATGCGTATATCAGAGATCAATATAAAGAGTTAGGCACACTGTATTACCACAAAGAGAAAATTTTATTGTCTCTAATTTTGACTAAGGGTTTCAAAGCTTCTATATTGCAAGCGGCGGCTATCTCCTCTGTGATTAGATATTGCACGCTCCTTACAACATTAAGTGTTTTTAACTTATTTCCTGCAATACAGGTGCTTCGGCACCCATAGTCACAATTAGTGACTATATATGATATTATATCACGCCTAGATATTTATATTAACATTCTTGTACTATAGTAGCGTAACGGCAACTATTGTAAAATAAAATTGTTCATGGGGCTGCGTAGTAGAACTGAACCTGGAACCATGTGGTTGGAAAGAAATATTTTACCACACAACATCGCCTGGCTCTATATATATTAAATATTTCCAAGTAAGTATTTTTCATGTTTTATATACTAAATAAAGAAAAGATTATACTATAGAAATTAATTAGACTTGAAAAGTACACTTATTTAAATTTTGTTCATAAAAATGAAACCAATTTTTTTATGACAAAACATACTCTCGAACACATCGCTGGCATACAGGAAGGAAATCTCTGAAACGGAGCGTTTCTCATTATAGAATGGTTAGTTGCTCAATTAATCAATTATTGATCAATTATTAAAAATAGTTATTGAAAAATAAATGGTTTTACAATTATTTTGTCTGAAAATGGAGGTTAGTATAAAATTAACAAGCAAAACATGAAGAAGAATTGAAAACACAAAGGACAAAATAAGAAACAAAATATCCGGGTTAGCGAATTAAAAGTAACTTCATAAGACGTCATTCAAAAATTTAGACCAATCAAAAAATGAAGTGTCTCAAATTTCAAGTAGAATGAAAATATTTTTCACCATTCCCAAAAATCTACTACAGATAAGGTGTTCGGGTATGTTGTGGGGAGCATCTTATAGAAAAAATATATAACGTTCACATATATATGTGAGTGTGTGTACGTGCCTATGTGTGTGTTTGGAGGGTGAAAACAATGAGAAATCTGTATTTAAATCTAACGTTCCGTCAGATCTAAAATGAGCCAGGAAGTTTACCAATTTTTATAAATAATCTTCAAATGATTTAAAATGTCTAAATTTTATCTTCAAACCGAAAAAATATATATATATTCTAAAATATTAATGGTTTTTCAAGTATTTATATCTAGTTTTAGAAACACTTCCAAGTACTTTCATGTGCTTATTTCTCTGCAACGCATTATACCAATGAAGAAAAACATCAAAAAGACTATGTTCGATTAGAGAGGGGATAGAGACGATATTTGCGAAAAGGAAAAAAAACATGATTTAGAAATGAATGAAATAGATGAAAGTTTTGTAAGTATTCCACAAAAGAAGGACGCACGTAAGTAATGTATTTCCAGCATCACTTCTCTGCTTTTTAAAGAACTTATAATAGACATATTTCTCTATTTATCTGTCAATCGAAATGCAAATATATGCATAAGAACACACACAGAGAGATACACACATACACACATATGCACGCACAGCTGTATATATAGGTTATCTGTTAAAGAATGTTTTAAATCACATGCACTATGTTACAATACTTCTTTAGCTACGGTTAAAGACACCGAAAGAAAATTCAGTATATGCAAGGCATAGGTATACATAACTCTGCCAATTCCTCCAATCATAATACACATTGCACACCAACGCAACGTTACAGTAAACGAATTGATTCAAATCGAGACTACGGGCCAGAAAGAACTGGTCAAAGCAAAAAGTTACAAGCCAAAGCGCATAGGACAAGAAATTGTCCCAAATGCACCAGAACAAGTAAGTCAATCAGCAAATATAAGAATCATGATATCCTCTGGTACAACACAATCTACAGTTCTCAGGTTTCAATGAAGATTAGTTGTGAATTTTTTGCCGCTTTAGACGAGTGATTCCTGAAATCAAATAGACACTATGCTATTTTTAATAGACACTGCGTGAACAAATCGCTACCTCCCTTAATTTAGAGCAGCACAAGCACCTCATTAATAATAGCAAAATGAAACAACATTTCAATAACACACCTATTGCAACTAGCAAACGTATACATCAAATTACCAAAAGAGTTGTAAAATGCAAAGAAAAACGGCCACGTCGTGATTGTAGCAGTAATAATGATGATATAATAATAATAATAATGATAATAATAATAATAATAATAATAATAATAATAATAATAATAATAATAATAATAATAATAATAATAATAATAATAATAATAATAATAAACTTCTAACTTGTTGTCTCTTGAGGTCTCTGGGTGAGACTTGGATCCAACTTGTACAAATGCAAAACAAAAGTCAAACATAAAATAATAATAATAATAATAATAATAATAATAATAATAATAATAATAATAATAATAATAATAATAATAATAATAATAATAATGTTGCTAATACGGTAACAACATAAGAAAATGAAGTCAGAAAACATTTAAGTAAATGTTCATGGAGAGAAAAATCAAGATACCCATTGATGAACTCCTGTATGAGTACAAATCCGGTATATAAATGTACTTTACACACAAGAGGGCATCATATGTTTACATTGGGGCAACGACTCATTCATTTAAGAATCATTATGACAACCATGTCGTCACCTTCAAGGAATTCAACAAGACCTTAAATATATTGGCCGATTTTGTGTGGCAACAAAGTCCATAGTACGACATACGAAACCATATAATATCATTTCTTCCGAGATATGCCACATCTGCTCCGAGGAATCCCTGTCTCTTCTATGCACCGATGAGAAGATCATTAATGGAATTTCTGACAGATTCTCAAGATGCTTAAATGCATATAAATACACTTTCGCATAATCCAGTGGGAATGAACTTGAGTAACCGTGCACTTAATTAATAATCATGATTCACCTTAAGGTATGGATGAATTAAATTTAGCTATTTAAGTAGCTATTTAATTCGCTATGTGAAGGTATGTGCGCGAAACCACTTGTGTGTGTATGCTTATATCTTCAAGGATGTATGTATCCGCGAGTGTACATGCGGCATACAATTAACGCTAGCGCGTTTATACACCCATATCCGTTAACGGTTATATTTAATACATTTTCGGTGTATTGTGTATTTGTTTCTGTTTTGCATCTGTTATATTTCATTATTGATCTTTTATACAAATGAAGTTATATACATTAATTTCATGCTTGCGGAACACTCGTTATTTTAACAAGTTGAATCTGACTAGCACGCGAAGAGATACACTTACAACGATGGGTTCCACAAAACCACAAAACCAATTGGTAAGTATCCCACGCGTGAGGGTTGATATTAGATGGGTTGAAACAATTTTAACGTTTCATAAAATTTCTCTAAAAATTCTCATATTTTCCATCTTCGCTCTCTCATTAACCATATATATATATATATATATATATATATATATATATATATATATATATATATATATATATATATATATATATGTACATACAGTGTATACATATTTTAGTAATCGAATACTTAAGTTTCATTTCTTTTATCTTTGACAGATTGAATAATAAAAAGGAGCCAGATTAAATTCTATCGATACAACTACCCCTAAAATATTACTAGGAGTTTCAGTACTCGGACGTTGGGCAAATGTACTTGAGAAGCGAATTTCAAACAGATTCTCCTACGCGACTAATCGTCACTTTAATTACAGCGAAGTGTGAAACAGATTAAATTGCTTACAATGTTCACAGAAAGCGTTCCGAAAGACCACAGTTACCAATGTGGGTCACTAAGAAGGAAAACGTAAGAAACACGGATTGCTACACTTTCAAGAATGTCTATATCACGTGAACAAGAATCTCAAATCCAGCATCTCTCGCATTTCGATGCATTGCCATTGAAAAAGTTACATTCCAAGATCAGGACCAAAGTGTCTTCCTCAGCAAGATGAGTAAGAAAATGCACTCTTTTCAACTAAGATTGTTTGCATTGATGAGGTTAAATTTGAATTCAATGGTTCGATTAACCAGCATAATCGGTTCTTCTTGTTAAACGAGAATCTGCTTATCATGGTGTATCACCATGTTAATTTAACGTGAGTTACAGTGTGGTGTTTATTTTCTTCTACAAGATTGTTTAGACCAAATTTTTCAGTAGATATGACCGGTCCAATTTACTACAACTCGATGTGGAAATCTTTCATGCCAATATACTTGAAAACACGGAGTTTTATTTTCAGCAAGATGGTTACCTCCACACAGCCATCGTAAAGCAAGGGACTATCTTGTTGAAAATGTCATGCAGGTGAATTGAATGAATGTGTTTAGCAGAGTATCTGCCACTTTCACCAGAACTCACACCACAGGATATTTATTTGCGGGAATGCTTGAAAGACAAACATTATCATACAAAACGGTAACAATGGACGAATTGAGGGCAGCTATTGAACAACCACCTGAGAAATCTTTGTAAGTCATTTGTTTAAAATTGCTTTTATTCTTTTCTGTAACTTATCGATCTCTTTTCGTTAATGAAGAAAACTTATTATTATAGTCACTACTATAACAATACTATGATGAACTAGCAGAATCCTTAACGAGTCGTAAAAAATTCTCTTTGATATCTATTCTGGCTTTTTACATTCTATGTGTCATACAGGCCAAGGACAACTGCGTCATTTATCCCTTCGGGTTTGATATAATTGAGTACCAATCTTGTACTGTAGTCGATTATATCCACTTACTCCACCTCCTCAAATCGCTAAACTTGTGACTAAAGCAGAAATTATTAACATAATTTTTATAATTATGGTTGACCGAACTCGTGTGAAAATGGTAACTCTTGCCATAAATTGAAATTTCGAAGTGCGAAAGGAAGGCTTTAATCATAAACAATTTAAATTCTCGAATGATATGCAAAATACAATGCAAATCTTAAACATAATACTTGAAGCGTATTCCAGGTGTTACTTGTTAAAAGTCCTCAACTACATAGAACATTTGGACGTATAATCGCAATATTTCTCATAATGAAACAATATGAAGATCCTTAATGTTATGCATCAAAAATAGGAATAAGATCATTTATAACACGTGGCATATTGACAGATATCGATCATGCTATATATTATTGATTATTATAGGCATTTTCTATAGCAGAATCGCTATTGAAACGCGTGAAATGCCTTTTTATATTGCATCCGTTTGTAATCTATATTCGGTTCCCTTTTGAATAAGCGTTCCTTTCATCTTTGATGCCTTGCTAAAGTATATACAGTATTTAATTTTATCCACTCTCCTTCTGAAGACGTATGGTAGCCTGCCTAATCTAGACATTTTCATGTGTGCTATGAACAGTTAGAATAGTGAATGATAGTTAAGGAGTAAAAGGTTTTTTTTTATATAAAGCAGAAGCCCATTCAAATCTGGGTTCAAATCCCGCATTGTTTGCCGTGTTTTCCTTCTTCATAATATCGTTGGCAACATAAATAGAAGCCAAAAATATATAGATAGACTCAATCAACCATGCCTTTCCTCTATTCACGTATAATATTGTAGCCATATAAACAAAATCCCTGTTGGATTTGTAGAAATAGCACAGCGTTTGCTGACGCAGATTTAATATAATTTCGGTTGCTTCACTCATGGGAATAGCTTAGAAATAGCAGAATTATCAAAACACACTTACTTGTCATAAACACGTGTCATTCTTTTAATTCCATTGTTCTGTGATAAAGTCAGAAATAAATATTCATATTGATCACATATAATACAGCTTTGACACAATTACTCTAACTGTTTATCTCTTCCTCAGCGTTTCTGGCATGCTATGTTCCCCTTTCTTTTTAAACACACAAAATTTATATTCAGTAATATACCGCTCTTGCTTGATATGGTAGAATACTTGATATTGGTTGAAAACAATGGGATATGCCACTTTCAGTGTACCACTGATACTCAATTGTGTTCAATAAAATAACACAGAAATCATAATGTACAACATTAAATGCGCTCTTGTAGTATTCAACTCTATATTTGTTGATCATTGAAACTTTTATGTGCACTATATACTACCATCACGTATGCTCCACGCGGCTTAGGCAGAAGATAATAGCGAACTTCTGCTAACTCTTTCGCCACAACTTTCTCTCAATATTTCCTCCTGCATCGAGCAGCTCCCATGCGACGGACCGATGGATTGGCGAGATAAAGAGAAAAGAGAAGGAAAGAAGAGGGGAAACCAGGCGGCGAGCTGGCAGAAACGTTAGCACGGCGGGGAAAAGGCGTAGTGGTATGTTGTCTGCCGTTACGTTCTGAGTTCAAATTCCGCCGAGGTCGACTTTGCCTTTCATTGTTTCGGGGTCGATAAATTAAGTACCAGTTACGCACTGGGGTCGATGTAATGGACTTAATCTCTTTGTCTGTCCTTGTTTGTCCCCTCTATGTTTAGCCCCTTGTGGGCAATAAAGAAATAAGAAACGTTAGGCGAAATGCTTAGTAGTATTTCGTCTGTATTTACGTTCTGAGTCCAAATTCTGCCGAAGTTGACTTTGTTTTTCATCCATTCGGGGTCGATAAATTAAGTACCAGTTGCGTACTGGAATAGATCTAATCGACTGGCACCCTCCCCAAAAATGTCGGACCTTGTGCCTATAGTAAGAAAGAATATATACTAACATTATCATAGTCATTGTTGGTAGATGTTGTGATGTTTGACCCTGAGATTGAGGAGAGAAGACTTATAATTAAATGAATGCCAACCAGTAACAACAGCGCCTTTGTCGTTATTGTGTTATTGTGTATTGTGTTTTGTGTTATTGTGCATGTTATCCCTTGTATCCGTCTTTGATTAAGTTAGCAGTATGTTATCTGACAAACATTTCGTTGTTATATCTAGCTTGTCGCACGAAAACTTAGACGAACATATAAAGTTTTAGTTATTATATAATGGTACAACATTAGATGTAGTTTGTTAATAGGAAGCGGAAAATAACAGACATAAACAAAAAATACAAAAATACCAAAATCTAATGACAATCGTGGTGATTTCTTACATTAAGTAACATTTTCTTTGCTAATGACAGTACATATTCTAGAATTACTGCAATAGCCTGTATGTTATTTTCTCCTAGAACATTATCTATACATTCACAATTCGAAATTTTGTTTGTTCTTGCATAATTTTTATATTTTCGCACTACTGCTGAATATATATAATTTCAAACCTAGTGAGAAGCTATTTACTAGCTGTATTATATATTTCAAAGTAAAAGCCAATTGCAGTTTGCCTACGCATTTGCTGCTTGCTATAACAATGGATAACAATGGATATATATATATATATATATATATATATATATATATATATATATATGTGTGTGTGTATATATAGGTTTCTATGGTGGAAATATATATACTGACAGAGAATTAAGTCCGGCATCTGCTCGAGTCAAGCCAGTCCTTACTGATGAGGCAAGGAAACTCCCGAAGGTCACCGTTCTAAATATATGTGTGTGTGTGTGTGCGCGCGCATGCGCGTGTGTCTGTCTGTCTGTCTGTCTGTCTGAATATATATGTATATATCAGTACACACGCACGCGCGCATGAATGCACATTTTTTTATAGTTAAACATTTTAGACCGCAAATATATTTACCTGAATTACAAATGTGCAGCTACGTACAAACGGAACAACAGGCTCATGGTTACAGCGTTCCTTCAAACTTTTGTATCTAACTTCACCAATTTCAATTACGTGAATTATGAATTTGCATTCAACAACTACTTCTTTTCGGCTAGTTATTCCTATTGATTCACACAAAATAATCCCTATCTGACCAACACATACAATCCCCAGAACAATTCCCAGAACAATTCCCAGAACAGCATTCACATGTAACATTTTTACATTACATGGAAAATGTAAGTAAGATAATTAATTTTCTTAAGATCATAAACCTGGAAAAGTACAGGACAATTTATTACACTTTTAAAGTTCAGGACAAGGTATTACATCTGGTAAATTAGAGAGCAACACAATTTTTATTTAAAATATCGGAGCTAAGGATAACATTTCATATTTAATTTTTAGATACAGAAAATATTAGCTTTTAATAAAATTAAAAATTTTATTACAAGTTATGACTTCTATTTGTTCTTATTTGCTACTTCTATAAAAAAATTAAAAATAACTCAAAATAGTTTCTGAGCTTAAAATAAATCAATTTTTAATTATTAAATTAATAATTAGAAATTATAAAATAGGTTATAAAAATAGTAATAGTATATAATTAGTTAGTACAGTAAATATAATATTAAAGAAAAATTAGCTATATATTACAGGAAAATCATCGTATAACAACAAATTCATAGTAAAATGCGGTTGAGCTATTGCCTAAGTTATTGCCAAATCTTCACATTTTTAGTCTTGAGCCAATGCCTATTTTTTACAACATCAATTTGCCGACCATATATATTAATCTACATTGCATAAGACTTTCGCTATACTGGTACTTCTGGCTCTCATTTTGTAAGTATTCTCGTGTGTCAATATTTTAACAAAATAATGGTATCTTTTTTAATTATAATTTTACTTTGTAAATTACAATCAGATAATTTTTAATATTCAAATTTTATCCTTAGCTGCAATATTTCAAGCAAACATCTGATTTTTACCTCTTTCCAAACATGAAGTCATTTTTGAAAGGGATGCACATTTCGGATGATGATGAACCTATTTCCGAGGTTAAGTCTTCGCTCGGGACGCAACCGACCGACTTCTAAAGACGAGCTCTTCACAACTGCATACATTAATGAGAGACGTTTGCTTCTATTAGTGGTGGCTATGTAGGGAAGGACTAATAATTATGCCAAGTTTTCTATTTCCCAGTCCTTGAGAAGTGGACCAGGGAAGATCATTAATTAACTCCACTCGTACATATGTATTTAGATATGGTTATGTATCCGTCTGCAGTTTAAAACTAAGAAGAGATTCCTTCAGGAATTATGAGAAAATAATGTTATCATATGATTTGCGACGATCTCAAGCATCCCATACCCAGATCAAAAGTTTTCAAAAAATGTCGAGATGGCTGTTAGCGATTGAAGAAATTCAGTTAGATACAGAACATCAAACATACTATAACTCCCATTTCCGACAGCAAAGTGAATTAGATATTTTAGAATAAAGTGTTATTGCACAAAAATGCAAAAGAACTGAATGAGATTTCCTCACTGATGCAGCGAACAGGAAAAACAACAGAAAATAAAGAGCCTTCTCCAGTCGGCCATTTCTTTTCTACACACACACACACACACACACACACACACACACACACACACACACACACACACACAGAAGCACCGATGCACACCAATATCCACGTAGACACGCATATACACCAGTACAAATACCCCACCACACACACATACACACACAAAGAAATCAACTCTAACCTATATAGATATACACACACGTATCTTGGGCAAGCTTAGTGTGTTTTCATAAAGATTGTATTTAAATATTTCCGGAGCTGTAGTAACATTGTTTTGCGATTGAAATCCTTCTGTCCCCTATTTCCCGAAGAATGTTTGAATGGCGAGCATTTTACTGATTATCCTACTGCATGTGTAATCACGAATGAACATGAAACAGGCTGATTGTGTCACAAACACACGTATCTTAAGGCATTTCACTGGCTAATTAAACATGACATAGTGTAACAAAGCATGACTTTTTGAATCATAGCCGATGTTCAGTGCAAAACTGAAAGGGAGAGGAGAGAAACGATCCAGGTCCTAGATTGTGCCCTATTTCTAGACTCCGAGAGGATGGAAAGCGACTTTGACTTCACCGATGTGTATCTTAGAGGAGATACACTTACAGTCAATATGGAAAGTAATTTTTTTCTGAAGCTATAATGATTCTATCAATTCGACGCCCTAACCTATCACAAATATTGATTTCAAATATCGGTACAACGCCAGTAATTTCTGGGATGGGTAGATACTTCGATTACACCGACACAAGTGTTGAAATGGTACTTAGTTTATCGACTCTGAAAGGATGAAAAGCAAAGTCGATTTCGGTGGAATTTGAACTCACAACGTATAGACATGAAATACCGCTAAACATTTGCCCGACACGATTACGATTCTACCAACGCTTACGGAGGTTTGGCTGTTATTTCTACCAGGTCTGACTACCATGTAGGGGTGTCCCTCATTGGTCCATCTTCTAATATATAAATTCAGTTCTGTATGTTTGTTTTTTGTGCCGTTATAACTCGAGTATTGTCCATCCCACCGCGCTGACATTTTAAACATGGATACATGAAAGAGAGGGGCGTTCCGTAATCTTAATAGATTTTCAAAATTGTCAGTTTCAAGGTGAGAATCCTTATTTTTGTAATCCTTGTGATTAAAACTTCCATAACACGGGGCATTTGCTAGTTACGTACATAATTATAAAATATTTGCAATATACTATACATAATATATATATATATATATATATATATATATATATATATATATATATATATATATATATATATATATATATATATATATATATATATATATATATATCACACTAAGAAATTCCGACTTTGGTTCTAGTTTTATTTACAATCTTATAATACTATAATATAAGAGAACATAATATAATGAAATGACAGAATATTAAATATCGATTCTGATTGAAGTAGTGCTTTCATGCATTAAACTATGCAATCTTCAAGTTCATATAGTAGTGATAGTTATGTTTTGCAGTTTACAACTGTAGTGAGATGGTTAAAATGTGTGCCTTAAATACATTTGTATAGGCCCCAGAATGTTAACTTTGACATACTCTATTCTGACCAATCAGTGTGTGGCTTTACTAAATTATTTAATTTGATTGGTTCTTGGTTTAGGCGTCACGGATTGTTGAACATATCAAGAGACCTATATTTTCCTGCTATCGTCATTATAAGAACATTTAGTATTGTTGTTATTGTTAATGGCAGTAGTCGTAGCAGTAGAAATAGTACCTCTAAGTATTAATATTATTGTTTATTTTGATTGGGTTGGAATTTATTAATAAAGTCCTTTTCTCTGGTTTTGCTCTCGATTTCACTTGGACTGTGTAGTTTGTGAAATGGAAATATTATAAATATTTTCCGACCACATATTGCTACATGGTTGGTCATAGGTATCTGATGGACATCTGGTTCTCTAATTTGCTGTCGGTGCACACGTGAATTCCTCCCGTCCATTGGACACTTTGTATAGGTCAAGAGGGTTAAATTGGATGGCGTTATGGAAGCTTTAATCATCCGATGGACAGGCCATAAGGATTACAAAAATAGCGATTCTCACCTTGAAACTGACAATTTTGGAAATTTTTTTAGATTACGGAACGCCCCGCTCTCTCGTGTATCCATGTTTAAAATGTCAACGCGGTCGGATGAACAATACTCGAGTTATAAGCACACAAATGTAGGAATTCCCACTCTGACCCACATATAGTTGTCCACAATTTCTGCTTTTGCAGTTCATATTTGCGTCCGTGAATATTTTTTCCGTTGCTTTTTGTTCATATACTAGCCGGTATATATTAATTGGCAGGTGCAACATAGGCTATTATTGCATTTAGACAGTGAATTATTGGTCTTTTTTTTTTTGCTAAAGTCAAACCTTTCCTGTGTTAATAATTTTTTTCAAACTTTTAGGCTGTCTTTTACTAAGAGCCATAGATCGATCTGTGATTTATATATTTTAATTCATTCCTTTGAGCAATAAGTGGTAGGTTTTCTTTGGCAATGTTGAAGATATTCTGGTGACATGGGTTGTGTGTCACTATCAATGGTATGACTTGTTCTTGTTTTGCTATTTCTTAGATTGTCTTCAGTTGTTGTATGGATAGTTTTATAGCCCGTTGTGTGCCATTTTCTATAAGTAGACACGGGTATTTTTGTTTGAGCTAAAATTCTCTTAGGTCTGTTAGGTGTTTGTCCCTGATATTCGGATATATATATATATATATATATATATATATATATATATATATTCATTTACAAAGACACACACACACACACACTTACTCACACACACACACACACACACAGACACACACACACACACACACATACACACACACACACACACACACACATATATATATATATATATATATATATATATATATATATATATATATATATATATATATATATCCACATACACAACGTTTTGCAAACTTTTGCAAGGAGATTTTCATCCGTAACTTTCAATGTTACGCTTGTTCACCGTCGTTAAAGTATATTATATAGTGTTTGACAAGTATTTTTGATGGAAGATTGTGCTACGTGAAATGGTTTGATGCATGATATTTATAGATGTAGATGTGTAAGGTTTGATAATAAAGTTTGATGCATGAAGTTTATAAGACGTAGGTGTGTAAGAAGGGAAAAAGGGGAGGCTACTAGGTTTCTATGGTTTCTATGGTTTCTATGGTTAAGGTTGATTGAATCTTGTTATAAGATTTCGTTTGTTGTTTGGTTCGATGGTGAACTTTTGTTAGTTTAGTGGAGATAGTCAAGCAAGAAAAATGATTAGAATGTTGTGTGCAATTCACAAGTGAAAGATTCAGTTTATAACATTTATAGAACAGTGATATGATTTTTTGTGTTGTTTTAGTGTAAAAGAAATATATTTTCAGACTAAACAGTTGACCGTTCAGCAAAACGTACTCAATTGATACTTGTGTTATTAGATTTGTATTAAGGAACTTCAGGTTTTTATAAAGAAATTACAAAGTATGCTTGAGACGCTTAGGACTGAATTATTGTTGTATGAAGTATTGCAAGTTTTGACGATGATGAGTAAGCCGAAACATCCAAGCCACTAGCAAAAGTATAACAAGCATGTACTCAGCTAAATTGTATTAAGTGATCCTTTAGTTTAATGTTGGTTTCAAATTTTGCCACAGAGCCATCAATTCTGGAGTAGGGGGTAAGCCAATTATATCGACAATAGCACTCAAATGTTACTTCTTTAATCGACCCAGAAAGAGATGGAAGGCAAAGTCGACATCGACAGAATCTGAGCTCTGAATATACAGACGGAGGAAACCGTGGTAAGCAATTTGTCCGAAGCAGTAGCGAGTCTACTGGGTCGATTTTTTCCTTCATGCAAATATCAGTTCAGACCGTAAACGAATGATGTAACGGCGAATGGCCCAGAATTGGACCCTCGGGATCATTTTCTTCTCTGCTGGGAGAGTGGATAATTGTGGCGGTTCTAAATCTAATGTTGAAGTGATTTTTCTATGTAATTCGACATAACAAACATTACTATATACATGATAGCTGTCTGCTCCTTCACTTTTTTGCATCTATTATTGCTCTTTTCTAGTGCAGTTTGAATCCTGAAGGGCGTTTGAAGAGCTGATTTCGAATACAACCAACCCCTCCCATCCAAGACATCAGACTCGGCAACGACACCTCTGTCTGGTGCCATTTCCGCTCTACCGGTCATTCTTTAAAACACTTGTTTGTATTTTGATTGTACTTGCATGGGGCCCATCTGGAATACCGTCTTCGCTGTCTACAGGAATTAATCTTCTCTCTTTGTTCCTTTGCGCCACATGGGCTCACATCCCCTTCCCCTCTTTTTTTAACTTCCTTTCTCTCTTTTCTCTTCTTGTCACACCCACCCACTTCTCGTCTCCTCTCTTGCTTCGACACCTACTTCCTTTCTTCACTCCTACCCACCCTATCGCTTCCATCCTCTCCCTTCATCGTCACTCCCTCCGTTGTTACCTCACCCCACACATCCCAACCCCATTATCCCTATACATCCCATCCCACTCCCAGACCACCCGCACACCCCACCCACTCCCACATTCTCCACTCCGCTCTCACATGCCCCACCCCACTCCCACATTCTCACCCCAACCCACAGCCAAACTTGCACACACTAAAACTGACCACTTCCCAGCACCAAAGCCATCATCCACACACCTACACATGCATAAACTCATACCTCAAGGTCACCAGCCCCTATCCACACGCTTACACACGCTCTCACATGCACACACAGGCACACCTTCGTTTTGAGATCACAACTACTTTATTATCTCCCCTTTTTCCTAGCTCTCCTGTTTGACCACTTCTGTCCCGTTACCACTATGACTGACGGTAGCCACTAAATCTTTATTTTATTCTCCGTTTATTTTCTCGTGTTTCCTTCTGTCGAAGAGCGTAGGCTCAAAATGTAAACGGCTTTCTCACCTTCTCGAGAGTTAAACTAATACACCTGTTTGTTGTTTACACGCCTGTCTTCAACTTTTGATTTTTTTTGTAAATTCCAACTATATGTATATATATATATGTATATGTATAAATATATATACATAAATGTATATATATGAGTGTTTATGTGTGTAAATATATATCGATCTATATATGAATTTCTATAAATATATGTAGAAAAATATACACGTACACACACTCACTCATGCATATATACATACAGTATGTATATAGACATATATGTTCATGTGCATACATATACATGTATGATAAATGTACATACACACAAAGGCAACTTTTATGTTTGGTTCGACCTGACTAATATCTTTTGTGGGTGTGTGGTATTTAAAAACACGATAAATTGAAGTCAGGCGAAAATCATCTTAGTAATGGCTGATGAGAATGCCAGATATATTTCCGCCTCGTTGCCGTTGTCAACATTCGTTGCTCACAGTCAAGTGAATGCTAAGATGGCATCTGTCGCCATCAATAAAGTAAAGCATTATACGTAATGTTTTTGATTTAATTACGGTGCACAGTTACCTACTAATTTAATCTAGAGCTGCTTTTGTTGAACATAACGGAGTTTCATTCAATCGGGTGAGCATTCTTCTGCTTGTATTTAAATTGGCAACGAATGAAGTTATGCGATTTCAGGTGAATGTTTGCTCATCTAAAATATTTGAAGTGAGAGATAGTTCTCACCGGGGATTCCTATAAGATGGCACTTGCATATTTAATGCAATATTACTAAGCTTTGTGATTAGTTAAAATTACACCCTTACTGATGAGAATAATCATTATCTCAGTCATTAATTCTGGCAACGAAACGCAGGCGTCTCAAGACTGAATTTTTGCTAATTGGAATGAACTAAATTTCTCATGCTGCATTATAGCACAACGCTATGTCTCTAGACATGATTCACTGCTAATATATCGGCTTAAAACTCCTCATCAAAGCATAGTCCATTTGATACGTACATACGGGTATCAATTGCATTGAAACTTGATAGCAAACTAGGCGTGGAATTTATTCGAAGTAGAAAATAAAAACAGTCTACTTAATGAATACGATACCTTTCATCATGAGAACAATTGATTCTTAATAACTAATTCTAGGTGGAAAACAAAGGAAGGCCATCTCTAAAATTGTAATCAATTAAAATACATCATATATAAATGCAGTGTTGTGAACGTTAGATATTTAGCACACTCAACTTTACATTAACATCTCTGAATATTTCTCTGTCTTATGAAACCTCCTCAGCAAAGGAAAGACTAATTATTATTGCATTACATGTATACTGCA
>NC_142937.1:10760541-10858041 GCF_046866305.1 Octopus bimaculoides | reverse complement strand
GAATTTTATTTACTTAAACGTATGACTCGGGTACACTTTTCTTTTCGTTATATTTAAATTCATTTGGAGACAGACACGTATGTGTATGTATGTGTATGTGTGTATGTGCGTGCGTGTATGCATGTGTTCATATGCATGCATATATGTAATGGCAATAGTTTATTGCAGTGTGGAGAAATGTCGTAACCCTGTGATTTTGAGGCAGGAGAGTTTAGAGAGATGCTGAATGTAGGGTTAAGGAATCCAAGTAACCAGAAATGATCTAAAGAGCAATACATACTTTGCGGAATTTCAACAGACTATGCCACTTGAGTTCAAATGTCACTGAATTTTCCACACATTCCGTCACAGTTGATAATTTTAAGTATCACTCAAGACATGGACTCAATGTCACCTACATTCACATACTCATAAAATTTGCTGGATTTGCTGAACAGACATTTGAACAGCCGTGTTGATATTCGTGTATTCTTTGTGCAAATAAACATGTACACATGACTTCAGTGATGCCCATATTTAAATTTCAAGCATGCGGTATGCATTATATAAGATAGCAGAAATATCACAATATTGACGAGTTTAATATAAACTGGCCGACTAAGTTTTCATTTACAAGTCCTTTGTGTAAATTTCAGCGAGCTCAACATTGAAAGAAATTTATTTCTCACGAAATCGGCATACATCATATTCAGAATACAACAGCTAATTTCTGAAGGCACTCATACAAGTCCTTTCCAAACATTGCCATATGGATAGAGCAAGCAGATATGAAGCTGGTCTTAAAGTGTGATTGAAATGGAACGCCGTTGAATTGATTATACTTGTAATTCAAATGTGAACTTTGTAACGTTCAGCAATGATGTTCCTGCCTCACAATAAACTTAAAAGCACAGGTGGCTGATGATTGGTCATTGACTTACGCTTTGAATGAATGAGATGTTCTTTCATGCATGCATGCAGCTGATTAAAGATCTGAATAATCATCGTCGAAGGAGGCCTACAATTACTCATTGATGTATACTTACACACACACGCACACACACACGCATACATACGCAAACAAATTCATAAACACGCATGTACATTCTCATGTATGTATGTATGTATGCATGTATGTATTACAGTAATTTCATTTGAGTGTTAACGCGCTCATCCACGCGTACACCACACAAACGCCAATCTGGAAATTCTTGTCTATAACCCATGACTGAAAGTCCACGAGCATGCAAAAAGACTTGTTCCCCTCATTCCCCTTGTTTCAGTCGTTAATGTATGTATGTGAGTCTGTGCTGTGCGTGCGTGTGTGGTAAGTGTGTGTGTGTATACAGATAGATAGAAAAAAAGTTAGATAGATAGATAGATAGATAGATAGATAGATAGATAGATAAATAGATAGATAGATAGATAGATAAGGATATAAGCTTTAGCATACCATTGCAAACTAGGATTAGGGTGTCGGAGAGTGATGCTATGTGAGGGCAGATCTTTAATATCACCAATCATAGTGGATCATGACTATCAAGGCAAAGAACTCAGAATGTGAGATGAGATGGAGCTGTCAATTACGATCTTGGCTTTTATTCTATCCACCATGGCCTCTTGATATCCCGCAGTGGATTATTTAAATTAGCTCTATTCTGAATGAAGGTTTTCCATTATTTGCTGTCATGAGCAAACACCTTCCAGCTTTTAATTCTTTTTTCGTTTTAGTGTTTCCTGCAGAACATCCTTAATATGCTTGATTTGATCTCGCCGTGTTATATTCTCCTTCAAATGACTTTGTGTTATTTGCCTGGGAAATCAGCTGTCTTTAATTCTATGCATGTCTCCTTTGAACGAAATTATACTTGCAGAGGTTTTCTTTGATTATGATTACCTTGCAATCTCCGATGATGAAGTTAATGTTTGTATTTAGTTCCAACAACTGTTCTGGAAGATGTTATAAACGTCAATGTTCGCGGATGCCCACAGGAAAGCGGGTCTTAAAATGCCTTATACACGGGTATATTTCAATGAATTATCATATTTCTTTCATGAACAGCCGTGTCCGTATGTTCTCCATAGAAATTCCTATATACTTCCAAAGATGTTGCATTTCGCTATCACTATTACCAGTGAATGAAACCTGATACAGCTGGTAGCCGAAGTCGTTGATGTTTTTATTCACGCAAATTTCAAGTCATTTGTGTTCTGAGCAGTCCTCGTAGTGTTCGAAAGAAAATGTAAGCATTCAGAACCCTTCAGTCATTTCCAGAAATTTGCGATCTACTTAATATTCGTGAAAGAGTAATTAAAAAAATTTAGGCCTCACCGCTCCATTAGCAGTGTTTTTCGATATCGATATACATAAAAATACTGTTATATACACTCACCACTCATGCGCACGCGAACAAACACCCGCACACATATGAATATATCAGTACAATGATTTAGGCGGTTATTGATGCCCTTCGTCTTAGGATTATATATTTCCTCGTTGATTTATAGGAAAAACACACTTCCTTTAAAAAATGGAGACCCGCTCTTCATGGGAGGCTGTAAATAAACTTTATACGGTTCGAACATCTTGTAATATATACGTTTAAATTTATTTGGGTTTAGCATGACTTGTTCTAACCTTGATCTTTAAGCATACGAATAATTTTTTATATTACAGCTTCGTTTCTGATAAGGTTACTATTTCTCGCTAGATGAAACGGCCTTTTTCTCAAGACTGACGTGTTACATATACTGTCCGTTGTCATGGAACCAACGTTCAGGTTTGCTTCATGATGTCTATCCCAACTTACAAATAAGAAGTGATGGCGCCCCAGTATCATTTGATAAATCCTGGGTGTTTTCTGTGATGTATTTATGGAATAATTTGTTCAAATTCTTGACTTTTGTGTCTTACATATCTGTTAATTTGATTTGTGTCTTATTTTAATCTTAATATTTCATATTTATATTGAATTCCAGTCCCAATGTCGGAGGAGATGATGCAACTGTCAGCTCATGAAGCTTCGCATTTATTTACATATGAATACTATTTTTTATGATCTCGGGAATAAGAACTGTGTAGTTCATCAAGTGCCAGTGATTCGCACATGAATATTACCTGGACGTTAAATAGCGATTCTTTTGGTCGATAAATATCGCATTTTGTACACTTCATTAAGGAAGGATTATTTCGAAGTGGCTTTACCTTTGGAATGTTTACTCGATAGCGGCAGTCCGAAGGATCGTTTCCCCTACTTCGTGTTTTAGTCTCCAAAATGGACGAGTTTGTCTTTTAGAATGCTTAAACCGACGCCATTGAGTGCTGTGTGCTGGATTTTGTCAAAGTAAATCTTCTTCTCCACGATAATTTGATTGTCGTCGTTTACTGAATTATTTGCATCGTGTGTCGGAGTTCTTTGGGAAAAGTTGTGTTGATTAGAAATCCACAACCACAGATTTCCGATAATTTACACATTATAACTGATATTCACACTGAAAACGCTTTTGAAGAGTACACATTCATTTAATTCTAGCCTCGAACGTTTTTCTATATGTAAGGAAATGTTTTGTTCACTGATTTCTACAACGATGCAAAAGCGTTCAACTAAGCTCAGAATGTCCGCTGTACTCGTCACTTTTGAGCACAAATCATGGTGAAACATGTCTACTGGTATCCAGCTTTCTGAACGTTCCTCGTGTTTTCAACACATTTTTCCCTGTGAAGTCTATTAGATACAGAGTTTTAAGGTTAGTGCCATTGAAAGTGTGACTACACACTACAAACGTTATATACCCAAGTATTTTAATCTAAGACTGTTTCAAGTTCGTATATTAGAGTAGTAAAATAATGTAGATTGCTTTCATCATACGGTTGTGATTCTCCATCCTAGTAGGTTTCCATGATAGCGACGATGACGATGTCAAGTTGTCCAAGTTCCCGAGCCATCGGAACAGTTTTCTTATCCGCATATCATCATTCTCCCACTCATTCTAATTTTCTATTTTGCTTTCTTGTTCCTTTTCCATCTTTACCTGATTTTGTGCTGCATCAACAGCATGTCTCCTAACTCATTAATATTGGCATATCATTTATATATTTTTATATTAGCACTTCTTATTTCTAATTATATGGGAGCCTTTATGTGCCAATTAAAATTAGCTTGAAACACGGGATTATAGCTGCATTCTAATTAGCACTTTCCCACATTTAAATTTTAAATTATCTCTCCTACTTTAATTTTTTTACATTCTTCTAATAAATACAATTGTTTTCAGTGGCCTTTCAAACTCCTACCAATAATTATGTTCGTAGTACCTATGCTGCCAAAGAAATAACTTCATCGACTTAAAATTATTTATCGCTCCCGTACCAAAAACATTCTCTGCATTTTTATATTTGTTGAGTTTACAAATTATACTTGTTTTATTTTCTCTCTCACATTTCTTCAGTGTCTCATTATAGTGTGTGTCTGTGTGTGTGGTGGGGTGCGTGCGTCTGTGTTTGTATGTATGTATATATGTAAGTATTGCAATCCAATATACGATTCTGAACAGATGACAAATAACCACATATGTATTGCTATAAGACCAAGTGGAATGAATGGAAAACTGGTTCAGGCGTTGCAATTTGGAGTTAAATATTGGAAAAATATTTAAATATATGGGTTATTCAAATATAATTATAGAACACAGTGATATTAGACAACATGAATAGGTGAAGAAAGCAAAAGAACTGGAATAATTGTTGGCTCTCTGTATAAATTGGAGTAAGTACTATAATGAGAATCTTTAAAATATTTTTCGTTTAGGTATTACTTCCAGATATGTAGTCTGTTTTCGTTTTCTGAAGCTAGTTCTACGAAATTAAATATCTCTCGGTGCTGGGACTTCAAACATATCATAGTAGATTTCCATTGGTATT
Source organism: Octopus bimaculoides (assembly GCF_046866305.1). Lineage (NCBI taxonomy): Eukaryota > Metazoa > Mollusca > Cephalopoda > Octopoda > Octopodidae > Octopus > Octopus bimaculoides. The sequence continues at coordinate 10,853,141 of NC_142937.1, read as the reverse complement.
ACCATTCGCTCTGCTGTATGTTTCATCTTTAACTGCTTAAGGTGTCTCTGATGTCCCGAATTTCGTCATTTAACTAAATATATCATGTTATCTAATCTTTTGATTACACAGTTACCCCCATCCAATCTTTAACATTTTTATAATTTATAAAATGAATTTTATCTAATTTGAAATGTTTTGTAGTGTTTCTTATATTTCCTTCAAATGTATTTTTTGTCTTTCCTTTAAATGTATTCTTTCCTGGCAACAATTTGTCGAAAATCGATTTTATTTTACATGTGAACAGTAACTCAGCTGGTGACTTTCCTTAATCATTATTTCAATTTGGAGTTATTCTTTATACTCTCGGAAACTCCTTTACTGCCTCATCATCTAGCTCGTTCCTCGCTTTCCTTAAAGCTCCTTTGTGCGTGTCCACAACTCTTTCCGCCTGCCCATCTGACCTCGGTTGGTGAAGCGGGGCAAAGATTTGCTTTATGGCATGTATTTTGCTGAAATTTCTTAATTCATATCCCGTGAACTGTGTTCCATTACCTAAAACTAACGTGTCCGGAACAACGTATCGAGCAAATAACTCGAGTGGGAACTTTATTGTTGTTTTTGCTCTGGGTTTATTACATCTGCATACCTCTGGACACTTTGTACAAAGTTCGCCTACCTTCAGAATTACCCAGTAATAGCTGTAGTATTATTATCTTCTTACAAATTAAAGTTTGGGCATTCGTTATTGTGATTGAATTTGGTGGACGGAAACTGAAAGAAGGCCGCTGTGGGCATGTATGTATGCGTGCATGTGAGTGTGTGTGTGTGTGTATGTGTGTGTGTGTGTGTGTGTGTGTGTGTGTGTGTGCGTGTGTTTTTCCCAGCATCGCTTGAAAACCGATTCTGGTGTGTTCACTTTCACATAACTTAGCGATTCGGCAAAAGAGCCCGATCGAATAAGTACTAGGTCTACAAAGAATAAGTCCTGGGGTTGATTTGTTAAACTGGAGGTAGTATGTATATATATATATATATATATATATATATATATATATATATATATATATATATATATATATATATATATATATATATATATATATATATATATATATATATATATATATATATATATATATATATATATATATATATATATATATATATATATATATATATATATATATATATATATATATATATATATATATATATATATATATATATATATATATATATATATATATATATATATATATATATAGGCGGAGGAGTGGCTGTGTGGTAAGTAGCTTGCTTGCCAACCACCTGGTTCCGGGTTCAGTCTCACTGCGTGTCACCTTGGGCAATTGTCTTCTACTATATACTCGGGCCGATCAAAGCCTTGCGAGTGGATTTGATGGATAGAAACTGAAAGAAGCCCGTCGTATATATATATATATATATATATATATATATATATATATATATATATATATGTGTGTGTGCGTGTGTGTGTGCGTGCGTATATGTTTGCATGTGCCTGTATATGTTTGTGTGCGTGTGTGCCCAACGTCGCTTGACAACCGATGCTGGTGTTTACGTCCATGTAACTTAGCGGTTCGGCAAAAGAGACTGGTAGAATAAGTAGTAGGTTTACATAAATAAGTCCTCGGGTCGGTTTGGTCGACTAAAGGCAGTGCTACAGCATGTCCGCAGTGAAAATGAATGAAACAAATAAAATTAGAAAAAAAATAATATACGTGTAAATATGTATGTATATCTATATAGATATACGAGTAAATCTGTAAGTATTACTATATACATATACATATAAACATGCATGTCTATATAAATATCCATAAAAATCCTTTCACAGTAAGCAACACGCGTGTACACGCACAGCCCAAACAACAAAAACAAACACACAAACACACACGCACACACTTATTTATATATATGTGTGTATATATGTATATATATATACACATACACGTACAGGAGACAGAGAATATATATATATATATATATATATATATATATATATATATATATATGCATACAGGAAATAACATATGTCTTTAGTAATATTATTGAACCGTAGGATATTAATAGGAATTTTATGTCCGAGTAAGTGCATAAATCATCAATAGAAATGTTTTAATTGAACTATCCGGTACGTCAATGCGCTTTCGTTATTAAGAATGCATATATTGTCCACGGTTATATGAATGTATTAAGATTTTTAGAATAATACTCATCCATTTCTGTGTCAGTGTATATGACAAGTTGCCTAGGTGAAATTCCTAGAAAATGTCTCTTTCTCATTCCTCTCATCCTATGCAGAGATGTGTGTGTGTGTGTGTGTGTGTGTGTGTGTGAAAAGCATTAAACATATAGTGCACTTCCCTTTTGAATCGTTCGTTATATATTTTATGCACCTCATATATCCCCCCCACAAAAAAAAAGATGGAAAATATATCAACAAAATTAGTTGAATTATGTGTTGCAAAGCAACTAATATCCATGCAAAATTCCAGTGTTGCGCATCTCTATAAATATAAAGAATACAAGCCTTGGACATAAAGAATTTAAGGTAGCTGTATTGAGACATTGTAAGATCTTCAATATGTTGTTACATTAAATGATCTACAATAAACACTGAAGGGTTACATTCGATTAAGATGTATACACTTGAATTCATAGATACATACATAAATATATATACATACTTATATATTTATATATTTATCTATATTAATATATATTTATATGCACACACACACATATATATTTATATGTATGTATGTATCTTTGTATGTATATACGAAGTATGGAAGTTTAGTTCACAGGTGATCTAAACAATTAGGTACGGTAGGTAAGTGTTATAACGGATTACTAGGGCTCCTAGGTTATAGCTGCGATGGTAGTTATGGAGCCTTTGCAGATTTCCGATGCACCTGATATATAATTGTTAAATAGGACAGCAAACATTAAGGCAAGGCAAACATCGCAAGTCGTATTCAATATTATTATTGGAAAGAATTTTAAATCTTACACCTGTTTCTGTGATATCCCCAAGAATGGGATATTCCGTAATTAGAGACAAATAGAGAAAAAAGATACGGAAAATGAGAATAGTAAATATTAATGAGATGACGACATAGAGGAAGTGAGTAAAAGAATAAGGAGACGGAAAGAAAGAGGCAAAAAAGAAGCATAATAGTTCATAGTTCAAATTAACGAAATTCTATAAGACAAAGTATAGGTCATTTGGTTCAATCCTGCTTAGATCCATGCACGTATATATATATATATATAGCCTTGATGACTGTTACACAAAGAGCGCCTAGAATGAATCCCAAAATAAGTATCAGAATCACTTAATGCAACAAGCTGATACGATATTTCTTGATTTAGTTTTCAATGCAGTTGTATTGTATCATTTGAGTTTTAGACATATACAGTGGCATATTATCTACTGAGCACTACCCAATTACTTATTATTCTTGTATTATGTCACATCATAGTCCCTATGGTAAATACTTACAAGAAATCTTTGTTTCCACAACTCCCGCCTCATGCGTGACCACAACATACAACATATATTTTTATCATGATTACATAAAAACAGAATACTTTAGATTTTTGGTGCACACTCAAGAATTATTCAAATGAAGAGAATATCTTGTTTCGGTCACGTTAGATAGTTTCAAGAGGGAGGAGTTATCTATTCGGCACCATAGGTACTACTAACATAATTATTGGTAGGAATTTGAAGGGTCACAAAAATCTATCTATCTATCTATCTATCTATCTATCTATCTATCTATCTATCTATCTATCTATCTATCTGTCTGTTTGTCTATCTGTCTATCTGTTTGTCTGTCAGTCTCTCTATCTATCGATATAGATATGGATAAATATATACACGTACATATATACATGCAAATATGTGTGTTGTGCATGTGTATGTGCGTATGTGTGCGTATGTGTGTGTGCATGTGTGTATCAGCGTTAACCATTTATTAGGAATAAACGAACTTTAGCTTAGTTAAAATATATTTGTCGCATACTTTAACTTCTATATGCAAATTCACTGTACTTACCAGTGAGTAGATACTATTGAGTATATATATATATATAGGTGTTTCTAACATCCTAGTCCCATTTAGAGACAACTATAATCTTGTTGTTTGGTAAAACTTTGCAGACTGTTGTCTATATAAATTGTATATATACATGTATATATATATATATATATATATATATATATATATATATATATATATATATATATATATATATGGGAGAATATACAAATAATAACAACAGACGAGGACAGGTGGTGTAAATAACAAAAGTATATATTAGTATGACGCTCGGGAATACGGAAAGTATTTGACGTTTCGAGCTACGCTCTTCAACAGAAAGAATACAGAGACAAGGAGAAAAACACGGAGAAAAAAATTGAATAGTGTTCAGTCAACGGTCGTATGTATGTATGTATATATGTATGTATATATGCATACATTTAATATGGAGAAAATTATTTCCTAAGATATTATTGACTGTATTATTATCTGGTGTAACAGTTAAAAATGATAATAAGAGAATTAATAATATAGGCGATTGCAGTCCCCAAGAAGCAGTATATAGCTGAAAGATTAAAATTTAAATTAATGAAAGGACATACAATGTATGTCTACCTGCTAGAAATGGCAGCAAAAACTCATTTAAATCGCCGAAAAACACTGCTGGCACACGGTTGATTTCTCTAGTTATTATCAGTGTTTTTTTTTACGGTGATTTAAATAAGTGCTTTGACTGTTATTTCCAACAGGTAGACATACTTAGTATGTCCTTTGATTAATATGTGTGTGTGCGTGCGTGGGTGTATGTGTGTGTGTGTGTGTGTGTGTGTGTGTGTGTGTGTGTGTGTGTGTGTGTGTGTGTGTTTGTATGCATGTATGTTCGTAATGTTTCCTTTTCTTAAGTTAGAAAACAAGAAGGTAATGGTAAATCCAAAGGTGGAGCTACGTTCTCAAGTCATACTGACTCATAAAGCTGTCCCGGCCTATACATTCTCCACCTGGACGGGACGACGTTCCGTCGCAGGATTGCTCAATTTTGCCTGTTGAGTGCACTGGATCAACGTGAAATGAAGTGTTTTGCTCAAGAACATAACGCGTTCCTTGGTCCAGGAACCGAAGCCACAACCTTACGATGATGAGTACAACACCCTATCCACTAAGTTACGCGCCTTCATTAAACAAGGGTGGGCACTTCACTCACTAAGGGAAAGTATTCAACTGTAAGCTTCAATAACAAAATCCTAATTTTTATTTTGCATATTAATTTGACACCTGGAAAGTATTTCCACGAATTCAAAAATATAAAATCACTTTATTATAAGAACTCAGTTGATATCCTTTATACTATATTAATGTTTTAGTATAACATTTCTGACACTCTTTTAAAACTGAACCTTGTTTGAACGTTTAAAACTTCAGTATATCTCCTTATAATAAACATATTTTAACTGTTGTTAAAAGCACTGACAGAATGCATCATTCAAGCATTGAATAAAATACAACGCTATGTTAATAACCAGAACTTGTCATATTACGGGATGTGATTCATAAATATCGATTTATGTTAATTAGTTTCAGAAAAGGATTATACATTACCAATTGTGCGAAGTTTATATTGTATTAATACTGAAATGACGAAATGCTGTATCATACATGAGAAGAACTGAACATAGAGAACAGGGCTGGTCTGTTATCTAATATCAAGTTTATCAGTACATCGAACCGTTCCCTAATGATTAACATGTCGTAAAATGTTTGCAGGTAGCTCATATCTCTTGCAAGGCTTAGTATATATGATCAGAAAATTGAAATTCCTGAAAGGAGAAACATTAATTTCCGCAGCTATTGATTTCTTTCGTTAGCCCTTTAGATAGATGAGTCAATATATACAGCATTATATAAAGAACAATATACCGTGTAGACAATGCCATATTATTTTCGAATATTTTCTATAGCTGCAGTTTGTAATTGAAACTGATTGTTTAAAAACACAAGGCACACTTGGGAGAGAAATTTTAAATTAGATTTCATCGTTGACCTAAGGAGGCAACTGTAGTAGAACCGTAGAACATAATAAATGATCGGGAATGCAAAGATGACTGCTACATGCTTAAGGTTAATAGTTGAAATCACTTTTTTCTTTGCTAGTAAAATTGGGAATTTTCTTAGAAGTTAGATATTTCATATACTATTATTAAATGTGAATAATCCTCTTGTTATACCCCGTTCTCAAATGATAATAGGTGTCATTGGTTGCACATATGAATAATTACATTAAACTTCTTCAAATAATTGCCTATACTATGTGAATTCTACGCTGCAATGTAAGTAATGTGATATAAGCGTTTACGCTTTTAGCAAAGCAAATTTTGACTGTTGTATCCCATTCGGATTTCCTTCCTCAGAACCAGCAATGACTGTAAAGATAATAGTCACATAAGTAGCGCTCCTGATGGGAAGGGATTCATCGATGTTACGGACCTCATTACATGTCTGGTACTTTATTTTATCTCGACCTCGGAGAGCTCAAATGCAAAATTGAACCCGATTTTATAAATTATATTACGTTTGTCCTTATTCATAGCATTATTGAGTTGCAAAAACCAGCAACAACAACAGCTCAAAGAAAAACAGGGATAACAACAATTGTTACAGCAACAAATGCTACAACTATTGAAGTTGGTAACAAAACTGGAAAATAAGCTTTCACTAGAATTGTAGCAAATTCAATAGATGCATTTAAATGATCCCGAAAAAGGAGTCTCCTACGAGGCATATTACCGAAGGTATGAACAAATCCAGAACTACTTTCAAAACTAAATGGAGGAAACTATTATCTCTCGGAGGCATATCTACAGATACAGGTAGAGGAAGATTGCGCACGCCTTTTAATTATCAACACACGCCGTAGATTGTATGAATTCAAGCGGCTTCCTTTTGACGTAATAGTGGCACCTGCCATATTCCAACAAGTTATGGACGCAATGTGAAATGATTGTGACTTCGCTATCGCTTATCTCGATGATATTTTGATAAAAAGCGAGTCAGTGCAGCAACAAGAAGCACGTATTAAAAAGATTTTGGAAAACTAAATGAATACGGGTTTAGACTAATAGAGGAACACCGAATTTTACATGAAACAAATCAAATATTTGGATCACGTAATTGACGAAAAGGGACGAAGGCTATCAGGGGCAACGGCAATATGGAATATGCCTCACTCAACAGATTTCAAATTGTGATAAGCATTTTTAGATTTGGTAAATTACTATCAAGTATATATTCCCGAGCATACACAACACAAGGGCTCCAGTAAATGAGCTGATAAAAAAGGATTTCAAATGATTTCGGTCAGAAAAATGGCAAAAGGCATTTGAGGAACTAAAGAGTGTGTTAACGTCGGACTTGTCTACACACTCCGATCCCAAGTTGGAAACGATGCTGATAACAGATGCTAGTGAATACAGAATAGGTGCCGCACTCCTACACAAATATGAAGATGACAGCTACAAACAAGGCCATGGCTCACGAGTCAAGGACGTGATTGCCAGCCGAAAAAAAAATTATAGCCGAATTAAAAACGTGGAATTGGCGATTATATTTAACGTAAAAAAGTTCCACACGTTTATACATGTTAGACGTTTTAGACTACAAATATACCCATCGCTCGCTGCTAACGATTTATGGATCCAAGAAAAAAATTCAGTACATACAGCAAACAGGTTTCAACGATGGGGGACCATTCTACTAAACTGCTACTACGCAATGGAACTCTCACCACACAAGATTTTGCCATTGGTTTGTACTAATAAAGATCCACGGATAACACAAACCTTACATGTCACATAATACCTAAATGTTGAAGCTATACCTAAAAGCGTGTGCCTACTTATATTAGAAAACATTATATTTCCAGCTAATATTGGAAATTTTCCAGATTCGTTATAGCTGTTAAAATAATGATTAATTTCGGAAAATAATGGTTTTAAATATTAATGATAAGAAATGAATGAATCCAATAAAAGTACACATCATAGCAACATGAAACGAAAAGAAATTGCTTTGTGCAAATCACATAAATATTAGAATTTTCAATTGACCACTTTGTAAAACACCTACTAAAACAATAACAAATTAACGAATTAACAGTTTTAAGACGCTGTAATATTGTTTACAATTGATTCTCGTTAGCAATAATAAAAGTGGGAAAGAACAAAACACTGAAAAAATAATTGTAAATATATTTATAATAAATATTTATACTTTTGTAATTGTTATTAACATTAGCATTGGCATTATTTTATTATTATTGTGACAATAATTATGTAATTATTGGTATAATTATTATACATCTTATTATAGCTGTTCATGTTTTGCTTTTATGTTCATCTGTTATCTATTATTATTTTTGTTATTCAGTAGCATTGCTTCCATTATGAATATTTTAACTTTTTCAGTCTCCTTGATTCTTTGAGCAAATGGAATACAATGTACATAACGAATGCACGTCGCCCATTCAGAAATATACAGCTACTAGAAACGCTATCCCTCTCTCTCTCCCTTTCTACCTGTCTCGTACGTGAAGAAATTCAATCCTACATCCACACATATGTGTGTAACCTAGCACACACATGCAAACGCACACTTTTCATAAATTACAATTTTGTGGATTGTCCACACGAGTATCTTTATTGAAGAATCCATTGTTTCATTAGACAATATCGTTAGACCTTCCACTTTTTTTCAGCACATCTACTACTTACAAATTACTATATATAGTTTATTCTACGTAAGCATTTTGACAGTTGTTTTCATTGTATTGATAATCATATATTGATCCCCTATAAAACATCTTTTGAAAATTGCCATATATAGAGTACCTTTTGTGAAATAATTTAGAGTTTGCTACTTTTCATGGTATCATTTTCCATTGGTAATAGATGCCACTGCATTCAGGGCAGTTATCTGTGCAACATTCACACTCCAGCAATTCCTCTCGATTCTTGACCATCCTATTTACCATTCATACACGGGGAATCATATATCCCAAACATGGAATGCAGTTTTGGGCAGTTATCACTCCTCTTCTAATGCGATCCCATATTATTCCTGAAATCTCTGTCGAAATTTTATTATTAATTTCGGTATCGACATTGTGAAATTTTCAATTATTTTCACCAACACTAGTGTTGTTATTTACTTTGATATATGTGTTGAGTTCAAATCCTGCCCTAGGTAGCTTTCCGTCCATCTGCGAACGATACAATGGAGGAGTAATTTCATGGACTGACACTTCTAACATTTTAACCAGCATGTCTATAATAGTAGAAATATTGCTATCATAATCATTATTACCATTAATGTAAAGGTGACGAGTTGGCAGAACCGTAAGCTCGCTGGGAAAAATGCTTAGCGGCATTTCGTCCGTTTTTACGCTCTGAGTTTGAATGCCACCGATTTCGACTCTACTTTTCATCGTTTCCGAGTCGTTAAAATAAGAAAGACTTAAAAACTGGGATCAATGTAATAGATATATCTCCTCTCCTGAACTTGCTCGATTTGTGCCAAAATTTTAAACCAATATTATACTTATTGGTGCTAAAAATGTCATTGCAGTCGTTGTTTTTCTTGTGGTCTTTGACATACCCCTTTGTTACTGGGTGAGGACATTTTACTATCAGTATTCCGTTAACATTTTTATCTCTATTGTACCATTCGTTACTTAATTTGAAAAAGAGATACTTGTCTTATATTCCCCTTTATATTATTAGGCCTCATTGTGCACGCTGTTCGATAAACATATTATAACTATATGCATCGTTTCAATCACATAAGGTTTAAGAAGCGCCAAGCTGTTGTTAAAAGGTACGAAGATTGCAAGAACTTTCTTCCTATGTTTGTGTCTAAGCAACAACAAAATAAAAGAAGCATAACAATTAGGCAGGTGTGATATCAATTGAAAACGCAGCACCAGGACACCCACAGCCGGTATACAAAAAAACTATCAAATACTAGAGCAACAGAACAAATTTTTTAAGTTGCCCATTTCCTCCACGATAAAGTACTGCTTTATATATTTCTTGAGCATGTTGTATATGCTTTCTTTCAATTAATATTTGCTTTAAGAATGGCTGGGAATTATTAAGCATCATAGAGATCGGAGGTTACGTCCACCCAACACATTAATGCCTGTTTTTTTTTTATTGTGGATTCTTCAATACTGTACACTGTCACTTGACAGGAATGTGCTTCGCTTCACAAGTCTATAGATTATTTGTTCTTTCTTTCCGTTGGGTGTTCGGTTTTCTTTTATTCCTAAGGAACTGTTAATTCGCCATCGGACTCTAATTAGTGCCCATTGTAAAAAATAGATGGTTTGGTGTTCCATGGTAGAGGTGCTTTCTGGTAGGTTTATTGTAATTGATGTTATGGTGGAGATCAGTCTTAATTTGCAGACTCTGAGGGTGTGACAGGGTGATTGGGTCTCATCAAATGCATCTTTTAAACAAATCACTCAGATTATTTGTAGAATCCATTTTTGTGCGTCATGTGAACCTAGGACAACACAAATTATCTTTTTTGATGTTTTTATTCATTGATCTTCCCCTGTCGAAATCCTTTAATGATGTTTGCTTCTACTGCAGTAAGAACCAGATTGCCTAATTTATATGCTGAACTGTAATCTTTTCCTCTCTCTACTGATTTACGTTGAATTACGGTCTTTCGGGTTCACGAAGAATTGTTTATCTCTGTATATCCTTCTATACCACATACCGCCAAATTTTACATTTGTGCTTATCACTTGCATTTGTATTGCTAAAAAAGTCACTGTGAGTCAGGAATTCACTTACTGAATGATATGCCTTAGATGAGGCTTGCATTCCTCGTATCCAACTAAGGAGTAAATGTCTCACGTGCTATTTGATCAAGTGTTTCCCACGAGAACCATGTTTAACAAACGATATATGTAGTGCAGTATACCCCACCTCTTGAATTAAAAGATATTTTACTTAAAACATTTTCTAATGACGCCTCTAAAGTGTGTTTCCATTGTATTAAAAATCCTGTTATGTAATTCGCGAAACAGAGGTGCGATTGTTTTCTTTCTTCAGAGATTCTGTAATTACTTGTATAATGCTGCGTAACAATTGCAAAAAATTCATGTGAAAGCTTTACCTGTTCGTTAACAAAATAATAACTCCCAATGTATTGGTTTTCCTGTTTAAACCTAAAATGACACGTGCAAGTATACTCTAAATGATATTGATGATGATGACACAAGTTGTGTCAAAACGACAGAATTTTTATTCTGTTCGTAATTGTATTATATTTTGCATAGTAATTAAAGTAACACTCCGTCGTTTGTCGGTAACGTGGGAAGAAAAAGTAAAGGAAAGAAAAATTTATCTAAATATAAAATATATACCCGGTATTGTTTCCTTTTTGTAGTTTCCGTATTGGAGGCTACAGACTGTATGACGATGCTTTGTATGAAAGTAATTTTTCGCAGAAAACAAAAGCCAATTCTTCTTGAAAAAGCATCGCTTCTCTTTTATTGGATCCGATGTGATAAAAAAAACCCAGCTTATCCTCGGGGAAGTTGTACTAAGAACATTAAAGAGTATAGAAATGCCGCTAAGATTTTGGTCCGGCGTGTCAACGATTTTGAAAAAGCACAGTGTTATTATCATTATTATTATTATTATTATTATTATTATTATTATTATTATTATTATTATTATTATTATTATTATTATTGTTGTTGTTATTTTTATTATTATTATTATTATTATTATTATTATTATTATTATTATTATTATTATTATTATTATTATTATTATTATCAGTAGTAGTAATAGTAGTAGTAGTAGTAGTAGTAGTAGTAGTAGTAATGATGATGATGATGATGATGATAATAATAATAATAATAATAATAATAATAATAATAATAATAAAGCAGTACTAGGCACTGGCTCTGACCATGGCTTCTGATTTTAACTAGATGAAAGTGTTATGTACATATTTTGACTTGGTATAATAAGATGCGCTACAGCAAATATTCTGCTTAATATCACAAATTTCCTTATTAGTTGTTTAACTATAAACTGTTCAGCATGACCCTTAGCGCTGACGATATGAGCACCTCTGATCCCAAGCAGAAATAGTGGGAGAGCATTATAGCTATGTGTTGAGAGGAATTCTTTCGCATTTGAATAATTTAACTTTGGAAACATGGTTGTTTCGTTCAACTTCCTAAAAAAACTCTTATTCATGGAGATTTTGTACGGGATGGGCTACTCGACTTGAAGAAGATTCTAAATGGGCCCCACCTGCAAGGTCATGCGCTGTCTATCTTCATATAAGTTCCCCATGTCACGCACATATGCATGCACCTGGGGTAGCCTTACCACAAGGGTAGTCATGATTGGGTATATTGTGCTTCGTGTATTTTACCCCAGTCGCTTTGATGTCATTTACAGCTCTCACATGCAATGATAATAAAAATACTAGTAGTAGTGGTGGTGGTAGTAGTAGTAGTAGCAGTAGTAGTAGTAGTAGTAATAGTAGTAGTAGTAGTAGTAATAGTAGTAGTAGTAGTAGTAGTAGTAGTAGTAGTAGTAGTAATAGTAGTGGTCGTAGTAGTAGAATTAGCAGCAGTAGTAGTAGTAGGTGGTGGTGGTGATGATGATGACGATGGTGGTGGTGGTGGTGGTGTTGATGGTGCTGGTGATGATGATGATGATGATAGGAATAATGTAATAGGCATGGGTGTCACCATTCTTTGGAACTTCCCGATACAAACAGACAGAAACATTGACTCTAATGGACCAGATATTGTGATCAAGCACTACAATAGAGGAACCTCTCTGTTAATAGACACGGTGTTGCACAAGATCATAATTTCTCGAGAATGAAATTCGAAAAGCTTTCTCACGATAGAGATTTGCAAATTGAAATCACAAAAATGTAGAAGCTTAGTACTACGATAATACCAGTAGTAATTGGTGCGTTGGGAATGATAAAGAAGGGAGCTGAGAAGTATGTTAAGCAACTCCCTAGTAACTCCAATCTTCGTGGACTACAAAACAACCTTGATGGGTGCAGCCGATATAATACGGAAGGCACTCCTCGTCTAAAATGGAATAAATGTGGTGATAATTTTTAGCATGCATAGCAATACAAATGTGTTCTTGCTACTCTTGGCCACCGGAGGATGCTCGGTACTAAGGCAGTTGAAATAAAGTTATAATGAAAGGAAACCATAAATCATAATAATAATAATAATAATAATAATAATAATGATAATAATAAATAATAATAATAATAATAATAATAATAATTGCTATTGTTATTATTATTATGACAAAGATGTTGGAGTTGATGATGATGGTGATGATGATGATGGTGATGATGATGATGGTGATGATGATGATGGTGATGATGATGGTGATGATGAAGATGATTTCATTTATTTGCCACCAGTGCGAATGAGGGGGACAATAATAAAAACAGACACAATATCTGAGGGTTTACGTAATAAAATAGAGAAATAAAAAAAAAATGGGTATGCATACACGCTGTACAACGAAAAGGAAGGAAAATATACGTAGTATATAAAGTTTTAAAACACGGAGATGATAGGGATGTAGCTCTCCTGATAAAGATACCTGTATGGATGACCGGGGAATGTCACTCTCCGGGATCTACCTGAACCCAAGAGCAGAGACCCCTTCCTACTACCTTTCTCCGACTCACAGGTACCATGTACCCTTCCTATTTTCGCAATTTTTACCCGCATTTTACCATATCCCTCTCCACCCTGAATTTCCTTTTCAAGCGAAATTTGAAGAAAAAAAAAAAAAAAATAATAATAATAATAATAAACTCAAAGTTTAGCACAACGCCAGCAATTTCAGGGGCAGGGGCAATTCAATTACATTGACCTCTGTGTTCAGCTTGTACATATTTTATCGACTCGTAAAGAGTAAAAGGCAATTGAACTCAGAACATTAAGACGGGCTTCTTCGTGTGTTTCAGCAGTGGCTCCACGGCATTTATTATTATTATTATTATTATTATTATTATTATTATTATTATTATTATTATTATTATTATTATTATTATTATTATTATTATTATTATTATTCAGTAGTTTTATTTTTATAACGTGCTTTCACTTCACTACCGAGCGCAGCTCTGTGCGCCTTGGGTATGTGCTGTGGTTTGCTGTGGTGCTCTTATGTTTACTGTATTGAAAGTGTTTTGCGTAGAATGTGTGCAGTACCCAGTAGTGAAATTTTCTGTATGTTATATATATTTGTAAGTCCTGCTATTTTTGTTATGTATTTGTCTGAATATTTTTTTATTATACCTAAGGCACCTACTATGATAGGAATTGTTTCTGTTTTTAGATTCCACATTCGAGTTATCTCTATTTCCAGGTCTTTGTATTTTGAAAGTTTTTCCATTTCTTTTAGAGAAACGTTGTCATCTGCTGGTATTGATACATCAATTAGAAAGCATTTTTTTTCTTCATGATCTTTGACAACTATATCTGGTCTATTTGCCTTAATTTCTCTATCTGTGTGTATTGGCATATCCCAGAGTATGGTTGCTTTCTCGTTTTCTGTGACCTTTTCTGGCGTGTGTTTATACCATCTTTTTTCTGCTGTTATTCCATAATGTTGGCATAGCTTCCAGTGTATATAGGTCCCAGCTCTGTCGTGTTTGTGAATATATTCCTTCTTAGCCAGGACTGGGCAGCCAGAGATAATATGATTTATTGTTCCTTGTCGATCTCCATATATTCTACAGTTACTTGTTATATTTCTTTTCATTATGTGTTTTTGGTCATTTCTGGTGGGGAGGCTTTGGTCATGTGCAGCAATTAAAAATCCTTCAGTCTCTGCTTTGAGTCCTGAGCTTCTCAGCCATTGCTGGGATTTTTCTCTGTCTATTTCTTTCGCATTTAGTTTAGCCCAGTATTTACCATGTAGTGGCTTTTCTTGCCATCGTTTTATCATGGTCCGTTGCTGTTCTAGTTTTAGTTTGGATTTCATTTGTTTTATAGCTTTTGTTGTTTCTTCTTCTTCTTCTTCGTATTTGTTAGGTAGATTGATTTCTTGTTTGTATTTGTCGGCTTCCTTAAATACTGAAAACAGTTTTTTGTTTTGCTCGTGTTTTGTGGCTATTTGTATTAGTTTCCCTTGCTTCTGGAGTAGGTATTTTTGCAGTCCTATGGTGGTTATTTTATAATAGTTTTCTAGCTGTATAAGACCCCTGCCACCTTCTGTGCGTTGTATATATAGCCTTTCTATGTCAGATTTTGGGTGGTGCATCCTATATCCTGTCATTATTTTTCTTGTTTTCCTGTCTATTTTACATAGTTCGTTTAGTGTCCAGTTAAGGATGCTGTAGCTGTAGCTTATAACTGGGACAGCTAAAGTGTTGATACCCATTATCTTGTTTTTAGCATTGAGCTCTGTTTTTAGTATTGATCTAACTCGTCTATAGTACTCTTTCTTTATTTTTTCTTTCATTTGTGTATGTTGTATCCTATCTAGTTCATTGACTCCTAAATACTTATATGGTTGGCTTTCGTCTAGTTCTCTTATTTCATTGGCTTTATCTAGTATTATATTGCTACTTTTAACTAATTTTCCTCTTTTCAGGGTTGCTTTGGCACATTTTTCTAATCCGAATTTCATTTCTATTTCCTTGGTAAAGCCGTGTACTGTCTGTAGTAGTGTTTCTAGCTCTTTGTCGTTTTTTGCATATAATTTTAGGTCATCCATATATAGACGGTGGCTGACTGTTTTTCCATAGCATTTGTAACCGCATCCAGTTCTATTTAGCAATTCTGTTAAAGGTGTGAGTGCCAGGCAGAACAGGAGTGGAGAGAGCGTGTCTGCCTGGAATATTCCTCTTCTAATGGGGATGGCTTTCGTTTTCACAAGTCCCTCTTTTGTTTGGAGCTGTAGCACTGTCTGCCATTTGTTCATTGAGTGCTCTATGTATTTTATGATAATTGGTGCCACCTTGTTTATGGCTAGTGTTTCCAGAATCCACGTGTGGGGAACACTGTCGAAAGCCTTTTGGTAGTCCACCCAGCCCATACTGAGGCCTTTCTTCTCTCTGCGGCTGTCTTCAGTTATGGCTTTATTGATCAATAATTGATCTTTACAGCCGTATGAGCCCTTGCAGCATCCCTTCTGCTCTTCTGGAAACAGGTTGTTATTTTCCAGGTGTTTACTCAATCTCTGCGATATTATTGCAGTAAAGGCTTTGTAGATCGTAGGGAGACATGTTATAGGTCTATAGTTTTGTGGTTTGTCCGTTTCCGTGGATTTGGGGATTAAGGTGGTTTTCCCTTTTGTGAGCCATTCAGGCATTGTCTCTGGATCTGCTATTATGTTGTTAAAGTTTTCTGCCAGCTTTTTATGCATTGCTGGCAGGTGTTTTAACCAGAAATTGGGGATCTTGTCGTGTCCAGGTGCCTTCCAGTTGCTTAGTTTTTGCAGTGTCTGGGTGACCTCTTCAGTTGTTATAGGGGCCCAGAGTTGCTCAGGTGCTAAGTTCGTTGTTTTAATGGTCCTTTTTTGTGGTTGTTGTTGTTATTATTATTATTATTATTATTATTATTATTATTATTATTATTATTATTATTACTATTATTATTAAGGTGGTGAGCTGTCAGAATTGTTTGCATGGCAGGCGAAATGCTTTGCGGTATTTCATCTACCGCTACGTTCTGAGATCAATCTTCACCTCGGTCGACTTTACCTCTCATCCTTTCGGGGTCGATTAAATAAGTAGCATTTACGCACTGGGGACGATGAAATCGACGTGTCTCCTCCCCCAACTTTTAGGCGTTATACCTATAGTAGAAAGGGTTATTGTTGCTATTATCATTATTATTATTATTATTATTATTATTATTATTATTATTATTATCATTATTATTATTATTATTGCAGCAACAGCATCCTCCTCACCATTATCATCATAATTAATAACTGCAGCACCAGGTCACAGTTTGGAGTTTGAAATATGGAATTATGGTCCTCATTGCTACAATATTTCAACTGTGAGAATACTTTGAAGGAACTATCTAACAGGGAAAGATTTGATATTAGAAAGTTGCGGATAATGGGTATACATACTAATGCATTCTTTTGCGCATACCTGCGTCCTTTTGAGTGCGTGCACAGGACAAATGTGTGTGTGTAGTAGAAAAGTGTTAAGCATCCATCACGTTCGTTTTCCCTAAGGTTTTAATAATAACACAGCATCAGTAATGTTTAGATTTATGAAGAAGTCCGTAGTAGATAAGTACTGTAATCTCAGGTTTATCGTACCTCTTCGCTGTAAGCCTTTTCGCAGAACATTACTCTAGGCATGCAAATAAATATATGCTAACGAAATAAAAAAAAAAAAAAATAGACGTTCACGAAGATATGCTGAATGCAATTTCTTTTAGAAGTATCTTTGCTGTTTATGCTTCTGTACAGAAGCCCATTACGAAAGGTAAAATATCTTATGAATATCAGGTTGTGCATTTCTGAAATATCAATATTACGTAGCATAGGGAGCTGAGAAATAATATAAAGGAGGAAGAAAAGAAGTAAGGGGAAGAGAATAAGCAGTAACAGAAGGCAGAGGAGGAAATGAAGAAAGCGAGGAAGAGAAGGATGGACGATGGAGAAAAAAAGAACGTGAGCAACGTACAATTGTAAATAAGCATTCGTTTCTTTACTGACAGAGCTGATTTGAAGTCATCAACTACATATGAATTAAGTCATTCGAGAAACGAAATATCAAGTGTGCCATAAGGAGTTGTATGTAAACAGTACAGTTTTTCCGCAGCAACTCCACTGCTTGCAATCATTTAATGATATTTTGAATCAAAGTGAAGCCAGCAGATATCTGTTCGGCGTTGTATGATAATACGACAAAATTAGCTTAGAATATAATCCTCATTACTAGAATAGCGAGCTCGCAGAATTGTTAGCACTGTGAACAAAACACTTAGCGCTATTTCGTCTATCTTTAATTTCAATGTTCGAATTTGGCTAAGGCTTCCTTTGACTTTAATCTCTTTTGGTGCCCATAAAATAAGTTGCAGTTCAATGCTGGGGTCGATAGGCCACTCCCCCTATCCAAAATTTTCAGTCTAGAAAATAGTCACAAAATATACGCAAAATGTAATGAGGTTTCGTAGTTTGTAAAATATATTTTTGCATCGATGTAAACGGATGCAAAGATTGTACTTTTTACTCTTGTTCTCAATGCAAGATTAAATAATTAACCATGCATCTACACAGATGTCAGTGCTGGTAAAAATGATGTCAGCTTGAAAGTTTATATAGTATCAATCAAGATGTTAACGCATATCAGTTAAATTATTACAATAACCATTATATATTCATTTTTAATTCGGAGTAACCACACACATTAAGGTGCACTGCTTTTACTTTTATACTTCTAAGAATTACAATATATATCTGATACTGTCGATATTTAGTATGACATAGATTTGGGCAAATTTTGTAAGCTAACTTCCACTTTAAATTCTAGTATATGTCTAGACTGACCAGCTAAATTTTTATATTAGGAAAATTTCATTGTCTTTCGTAAATACGACTACGACTAAATTTGTTCACCTGGACAGCATCGAAGATCTCGTAATAAACTCTGTCATCGCAAGGGAGGTATAATTGTAACTGAGAATGACTTAGTTAGCAAACGCTTTTTACAGGTGGTTATGCAGTCTTTGGAAATTATGTAGATCTCTATATAGTGATTGCTTGTACACCTGTTCAACATAGGTCAAACGCTATATGAAAAGCAACATATCCTTTTCTACGCTAGGCATAAAACCCGACATTTTAGGGGAGGGGGACAGTCGATTAGATCGAACCCAATATGCAACAAGTACTTAATTTATCAACCCCGAAAGGATGAAAGGCAATTTGAACTCAGAATGTAAAGACACGAAATACCGGTAAGCATTTCGCTCGGTGTGCTAACGTTTCTTAAATCTTTATTTGCCCACAAGAGGCTAAACATAGAGGGGACACACAAAGACAGACAAACGGATTAAGTCGATTATATCTGATAGTAGTTTTCATCTAGAAGAGGATTACTATGAACCCCTGAACGTGTATTTAAAATTGATATTTCACAACATGACGGATAAAAACTAACAACCACGCGATCGTAAACCCAATACTTAATGTACTGAGCCATGCAATTTCATATGCAAACAGGCATAAACACACACACACGCACATATACACACACACATATAATATAATATACACACACACATATAATATAATATCTACACACTCACACGTATATATATATATATATATATATATATATATATATATATATATATATATATATATATATATATATATATATATATATATATATATATACGTGTGAGTGTGTAGATATTATATTATATAGATGTGCGTGCATGTGTTGTGCGTGTAAATATATGTATGTATATATACATATATATACATGTATGTATGTATATATGTATATATATATGTACATATGGGCATGAACATATATGCGACGTTCTTCTGCTTACTGTGTGTTTATATATATATATATATATATATATATATATATATATATATATATATAATATATGTATATATATATATATATATATATATATATATATATATATATATATATATATATATATATATATATATATATATATATATATATATATATACACATGCATATATATATAAGAGACAGAGAGAGAGAGAAAGAGATAAACAGACAGACAGACGGATAGACGGATAGACGGATAGACAGACGGACGGTCAGACATACAGACATACAGACATACAGACAGACAGAATAAAAGAAAGACCTACAGAGATAGAAATAGTTTGAGAAAGTATATGTGTTTTTGGCGTAGGAAGAGATTCTATAACTTATGAGATATTTTACTGGACATGGAATAAGTGGTTGCGACATAAAGACAAAAAATGATTTGGCCTTCCATATATTGAACTTAAATTATGGGAGACAAAAAAAAAACATGGCATGATGCATAAAGTGGAAACTGTATCATTTCCGCCACTGCCACAAATGGAATATTCCGCAGAAGGCAATGTATTGGATAAACTATCTAGCTTTAAGCAGATACATTAAATATAATTGACAGTGTCATGAATGTAAATAGTTGGTTTTTTTTGCAAAATGTCAACATATTATGAATGGGAAAAAGCATGTTACGCATGCTAAATAGCGCAGTCTTCTCTTTCTCCCTCTTCTTCATACATGAAACGCACGCGTACACACGCACAGGTAGATACACTTACGGAGTTGTAGCGACGCATACAAGCACAGTTGCATCACACATGCGTGCTTTCATTTCATATGCGGAAGGCAATCCCAATATGTTTGTGACACTGTGTGTGTATCAATGTGCATGTGTGTGTGTATATATATATATATATATATATATATATATATATATATATATATATATATATATATATATATAATACATCTCAAACCTTACCATTGCTCTCTTTATCTTTTTATTTTTATATATTTACATTTACACACGCTAATATACGACTTATAATCCCCAATCCTGTTCATACAACGACTGGGGCAAACTAGTCGGTATACAGCACTTACTCTCTATTACCTGTACCCTCTTGGGTTTGTTTAAATCCAATACCCTCCTCAACCATATATATATATATATATATATATATATATATATATATATATATATATATATATAGATATATATATATATATATATATATAAATATATATATATATATATATATATATATATATATATATATATATATATATATATATATATATATATATATATATATATATATATGTATATATATATATATATATATATATATATATATATATATATATATTTCGTATGTGTATTTCGTGTGCAAGATACGAGCGTGCACACATACGAGCTTGCACACACTCACATGCTCATACCAAACAGTTTCGAAACAACGTCAAAACAACGCCAGATCATATATTCAAAATAAATGGAAGTGGAGAGACAAGTTACTGAAGAGATTGCAAGAGTGCAATGAAATAATTTAACAAAAAACTATATAAATTAATAAAGGACTGAACCAGTGCGTGTGTTTATTACCGGCATAATGCCTCTCCCAAGGTTTAATTGTATATATATATGTATATATATATATATATATATATATATATATATATATATATATATATATATATATACATACATATATATATATATATATATATATATATATATATATATATATATATATATATATATATATATATATATATATATATATATATATATATATATATATGCATGTATATATGTATATATATATATATATGGGGGAATATACAAATAATAACAACAGACGAGGACATGTGGTGTAAATAACAAAAGTATATATTAGTATGACGCTCGGGAATACGGAAAGTCTTTGACGTTTCGAGCTACGCTCTTCAACATATATATATATATATATATATATATATATATAATGCATACATTATGTGCACCGCATATCAATTAAACGTGTATATATATATATATATATATATATATATATATATATATATATTTATATATATATACATATATATATATATATATATATATATATATATATATATATATATATATATATATATATATATATATATATATATATATATATATATATATATATATATATATATATATATATATATATATATATATATATATATATATATATATATATATATATATATATATATATATATATATATATATATATATATATATATATATATATATATATACACACGTTTAATTGATATGCGGTGCACATAATGTATGCATTATTAGTTCCCTTAATATTTTTTGCAAAGAAATGTAAGTTGCCGAATTGGCAGCACCGATAGCACACTGGGCAAAATGGTTAGCGTCATTTTGACCGTGTTTACGTTCTGAGTTCAAATGCCGCTCGGGTCAAGTTTCACTTTGATCTTTTCGGTGTCTATAAAATGTGTATCAATTGAATACTGATGTCGATGTAATTGATTTGTTTTCTCCGCCGAAATTGCTGGCCTTGTGCCAAAATTTGAGAATAATATTCTCATAATTATGCAATCTAAGTGCAGGTGTTATTGTGTGGCAAGAAATTTGAGTCCCAACCACATGGTCCAGGGTTCCCTCCCACTTCGTGTCACCTTGGGCAAGTGTTTCCTACTACAGTCTCTCGTTGACCCACATCTTGCAACTGGATTTCGTAGACAGAAACTGGAAAAAAGACCGTCATATATATATATATATACATGTATGTATGTATGTGCGTGTGTTTTTGCGTTTGACTCCCTCCACTTCTTGACAACCGGCGTTGATATGCATATTTTCTTGTAAGCTAGCGGTTCGGTAAAAGAGCCTGATAGAATACATACCAGGTTTTTAAAAATTAAGTACTGCCGTGGATTTTTTTTGACTAAAATACCGCAAGGTAGTGCCTCAGCATGGCCGAAGTATAATGACTGACACAAGTAAAAGATAAAAGAATCATTTGTTTTGTTAACTCATATTTCCAAAATTAAATTATGAAATTTTAGAAGTTAGAAATTTTGGTGGGTTTTTTTGTTTGCAGTTTGTCGTCAGCCAATCCATAAGCAATAAACTGCGTGAACCAAACATTTTAATTCATTTAAGTCTGCATTTTCTAAAGTGTCCTTCTTAATTCAAGTTTCGAGTATGTGGTGTGTGATATTTCTTCCACTTCTTGTTGCTATGTGGATGAGCGTCTGTTATTTTTTGCGTTGTAGTTACAATAAAACTAACTTTCAGATAAATGTCTTCTGCAAATGCGGGCTAATTTTTTTCGTTTTATTCTTATTTGTCGTCCATTAGGTATCATCGATTAATTTCAAGTTTTAGAAGCATTTAAGAGATAACAATTTTATAAGCAATTACAGGATCAAAAGTGATGTTTAATGAGATGACCATTAGGGTTCTTGCTGCCCAGTGATTCTCAAACATTATTGGGCTGCTGCCCCCTTGACACTCTGGCCACAGTCCTAGCGCCCCACCCTAATTAACCATCACAAACATAGACCTCTTTCTGAACCAAACTCAAAGCAGGTGTATTTCACAAAGAAAACTTAACCTAACGAACCCATTATTTTGTTGTTTTTACATGAATCGGTACCCCATTATTACCCCACTTTTCTTCAATGCTTCCTAAGAACTTTCCATCGCCCCCAGAGGTGGGGCAGTACTGTTCACTTTGGGAAACACTAGCGTAACAAGGTTCGGAACGAAGTGATTAAGTTAAATCTCATGTTGCTGAAGCTAACTGCCACAATGACCTAGTATTTCTCTGGTTAAGTCAGGCCTTCAGTCGAAGAACTAAAGATAAAAGCATACTGTACGTGCATCGCCACGCCACCACCCCTTGAACATAAGGTGGAATTACATTGAAAATACGTCGCTGCCGATTTAAAGACGCGTGCCGCTGATTAAATACTCAATGATTACCATGAAGCTCGTGGATAGGGATTCCTTTTTAGCTTAAGTGAAATGATTCTGAGGAGAAAAGATATATACTTCACCACATTAGAAAACCACATTAGAAAACCACATTAGAAAACTAAAAATATCGACATAACATTACTGTAATTGTTGTTATTGTTATTGTTACCGTTGTTACTGGTTTTACTGTTATCTGTGAAATTCTAAGGTCCACTTCCATAGGTTTGCGATCGATATTATTCAGCACTGAACCACTAGGTCCTTTAGATTTGCTGGCCTTGCGCCAAAATTTGGAACCATTATCATTACGATTATTATTAATGTTATAATTGTTGTTGATGTTAAGTTGTCTTGCAGTATCTTTAGCGCATTGTGAATATTTTGGCATGATTTCTTCAGGATTGTTACTCATATAGTTCAAATTTCGCCGAGGTCGACTAATCTTTTCATAGATTCAGGGTCAATACTATTCAGCGCTGCACCACTCACACTTATCATTAAGATTGCTGACTTCGTGCCAAAGTTGGAAAGAATTCTTTTATTATTAGTGTTGTTGTTGTTGAAGTTGCTTCAGATGTAGCTTGCGTTTTTTTTTTGTGGTTGGTTTTTACGTTCTTGCTGTTCTTGTTGAAAATGTTACTATTGTTCCCTTGTTTCGAAGGTTGAGAAAAAGTATAAATTATAACGTACTATTGCAGAGGTTTTTAAGAAAAATATACACTTGTGTATTTCACAGCAAAACTGAAATTAGATTTTCCCTATAGCTCAAAACTCATACACATTTATGTGTCTTTCTGTTGGCTTAAATATAACACAATATTCAGCTCTAGTTTCAGCTGCTGTTTCTCTACTGGCTGGAAGTATAAATTACTAAGAATCCCAAGTTAAAATTTTAATATCCAATCGGAATAGAAAACTACGCTAATTATCAAATGATTCAACTAATGTTTTAATTTCATTAATCTGAGACTATGAATATGTTTCAAACAAAGCAATTTGTATTCGCTTAAAATGCCACATAGTTTGGTCAACAGCCGAATTAACGGATAGTCGGACATGAATTTTGAATTGAAATGCAGTATGAGAGGGTATGAGAGGCGAACTTCTTCGGATTGAATGGAGTATCATCGTGTGAACGGTCATCGGCTGAATGAAGTAAATGTAGTTGTTATCTGAATATTGGTTTCACGTTTGGTCACAAGTCTAGCAATTTTGGGAGAGAGGGTAAGCCGATTACATCGACTAAAGAGTTAAACAGGTACTAATTTTATCGACACCGAAAGAATGAAATGTAAAGCCGACCTCTGCGGAATTTGAATTCAGAATGTAATCATGGATGAAAAGCTACAAAACATTTTGTCCGGTTTGGCACTAATTCTGCCAGCTGGCCAAATTACGTGTTGTAAAAATATCGATTTCGAATTTTGAGGTAATGCCAGCAATTCCGAGGCTGAAATATGTCAATTAGAACGATGTCAGTGTTCAACCTGTCCTTTATTTAATCGACACCGAAGTGATGACAGGCAAAATCGACCCCGACACAATTTTCAATCTGAAGGTAAAGAAGGACGAAATGCTGCCAAACACTTTGTCTAGCGTCCTTACGATCCTGCCAGTTCGCCGCCTTGGTTGCTAAAAAGATATTAATGTAAAAAAAGGCTCGTGTAGGAGTGTTTAGGACGACAGACTCACGATCTTGAGACCGTGGTTTCGATTATTTAACAGGTTGGCGCGTTGTGTTGAGCAAAGCAGTTCATTTTAGATTGTTCTGCGATCACTTGGACACCTGACGTCTCATACACCTACATCTGCTCAAGGAACGTCGGTTTGACGGAGAGAATGCGCTAATGTAAAGCACAAAACTTGGTCTCTATAAACAAATCGCATGTGTGGGTTGCGCCGCATGAAAATGCAGAACCATCTGTCTCAGAATATTATAATCTACCATCATTAACGCATAACTCTCACCTGCAAACCAGGTAGATATAAGCAATTAGAGAAACAGACAATTGAAGTATATGGAAAATATAATCACGTTTTGACAACATTAAAACATTTTTCCTTTTGTGCGTGTACACAAACACACACACATACACATACATATACGCACACTCACAAACACATACACACACATGTATATACGGATGTAAATACATGCATACATGCATACACACACACGGACACGAAAGCGCACGCAAACAGACACACACACAAGTACACCACATATCAAGCAAACAACCAGACACAAACAACCATATACACACATACACACATACGACTATATATGTGCGTATATTTTGCAGAATAAGATCATTATTCAGATTTCAAAGTGATATATATATATATATATATATATATATATATATATATATATATATATATATATATATATGTATTCATATCACATATATTGTTGTTATATGTGTTGTGTGGGTAAAAGATAATGGGCTGAGTTCTTTAATATATACAGAAATACAGAAAGAGAGGGTGATGGATATATAGAAAGATATATATATATATATATATATATATATATATATATATATATATATATATATATAAGCAATGTTAATTCTCTAAATGAAGTATTAACAGTAACTGCACGATAAAGTGTAGTATATTGCCACTTAAGTGTGGCTGACCCCTAGGGGTGGATGTTACTGTTGCTTTTAGCCCCAGGAGGACATCTCCTCCAGCTGGCTTATCGACACACGACTGTGTCCTGTTTGCCAAGGGAGTTATCCCTCTCACCACGGCCAGCAGCACGAACGTATCCGGATTTCAGGGTTATTTCCCTTCATCAGCTGTCGAGCGCCGACGAAGGGAAATAACCCTGAAATCCGGATACGTTCGTGCTGCTGGCCGTGGTGAGAGGGATAACTCCCTTGGCAAACAGGACACAGTCGTGTGTCGATAAGCCAGCTGGAGGAGATGTCCTCCTGGGGCTAAAAGCAACAGTAACATCCACCCCTAGGGGTCAGCCACACTTAAGTGGCATTATACTACACTTATATATATATATATATATATATATATAGATAGATAGATAGATAGATAGATAGATATAATTGACTGCACATATTCCCATTATATTCCGCTTTAGGGAAGTAAATTACAGGCATCTCTTTTGCACTTTTATTAATCCATTACGGTAGATTATATAGTTTAAAGTTTATACACTAGGGGTTATATACGTGTACTTCATTGTCAATCTACTCCACCATCCCTCAGTTTGTAGTGTTTTACTTTCTACATCATTGAAATGTACCGCCTGCAAGTTCCATTTCTAAAAGAACATCAATTTTTTGTTTTTTATTCTTCTCTCTTTTCTCTACATTATCTTTCCCTCAATATCTAAGTGTGTATATTGCGAAGGCGCGTGGCTTAGTGGTTAGGGCATTCGGCTCACGATCGTAAGGTCGCGAGATCAAATCCTGGCGACGCGTTTTGTCCTCCAGTCCACTCATCTGGCAAAGATGAGTAATACCTGTATTTCAAAGGGCCGGCCTTGTCACACTTCGAGTCACGCCGAATCTCCCTGAGAACTATGTTTAGGGCACACGTGTCTCTGGAGTGCTCAGCCACTTGCACGTTAATTCACGAGCAAGTTGATCGTATCAGCTGGCACTCATGTCATCATTACCGACGGAGTGTACCTATCTATCTATCTACTGTTGTATTTCGGGATGGTCATTGTTTTTTGCCACATAAACACACGAACTATGATGTGTTTATATGGCACAAAGAAAAAAAAAGAACGCCTATCCCGAAACACAACAACATCTGTTTCAAAACACGATTTCACATCAGGAATCTTGCAAAACGTGATAGATCGCTGACCACTACATACATCTTTTTCTCTCGTTTCTTTCTGTGTTGCTTTCTGTGGAAGAGCGTAGGCTCGAAACGTTATAGACTTTTTTTCAATTCCCGATCGTTATACTAATACATCTGCTTGTTTTCTACACCACCTGTCTTCGTCTGTTGTTTTTTTTTGTGAATGCTCCGTATACACACACACACACATACACCCCCCCCCACACACATATATATATATATATATATATATATATAGATAGATAGAGAGAGAGAGAGAGATAAATAGATAGATACCTGTTTCTCCCTCTCTATATATATTTTATGTACATATGTTCCTCATTCGTACTTTGAATAGTATGGATTTGTTTACAAAGCAATGTTATATAAATGAGCAAAAAATCAAGCAGGAATCAATCTACCACATCAGTGAACTGAAATTGATTAAGTTGGCTATCCATCGTCGTACGCATGTGAGATGCTAAAAGTTTTAATCTAAATTGTTTGTCCATTAAAAATGCCAACTTTAATACAAAATAAATGCACGGAGACTTTGAAAGAGTTAGAAACTCATTAACTTTTCCAATTTCTCATATGCAGAAAAAAACGATGTTATATTATATGACTTTTAGTTGGATAAATTATCAAAACCGATGCTGTCTTTCAAATAACGTTTAGCTAAAAAGAAGTGGGGCTAAAATTAAACATAGTCATTTCGTGTTTTCTAAGTTGAAAAATACTATATTTACTTAAAAACAGTGCCTATGAATTACATTAGAAATTGAACTTCCTCTGAGTGTGTGCATGTATGTGCGTGTATGTCTGTGTCTGTATGAGTGCCTGTGTGTCTATTCATATTATTTTGTTTACCTTTTGTATTACTGTCATCACACTACGAAAATGTCTGTTTTGTCCAGCTATTCCTTTCACTCTTCTTCATTGAAAATACTTCTCTCAAACATTTGAAAGTAAATATTTCAATATCGACTTGCACATTTACCCTGTTCATATGCTGTTACTTTATGGCTATCGCATTACTAATATTTCAATTGATTATAATTTATATTATGCTCAGCACTTACGGAGGGTTTACAGATATGTAAAAGTAAATTAATATAATTATTTTTTCTTTCTTTCTTTCCTTTTTTTAACAATATATAAGGGAATATTCTAATCTAATAAATATGTATTATGTAGCTGTGCATAATTTTATTTAAAACATCCTCACTTAAATGCATATCGCACTATTTAATATTCACTGCCTGCAATAATTTACAAATGATAAAAGATAATAAAAAAATTCAGGATAGAAAGGATAATATTCCTATCAAGAGCGGCGCCATCAACTCCGTTTCTTGCTTATAGTAATCTAGTTCCCTTTAAAACATACCGCTGTTTAGATTAAATTGGAGATAATGACGATTTGTTGGCTATCATATATATCTAAATGTATATCTATAGATTTTGCATCGGCAATATTTATAGAACGAAATACGGGTACGAGATGACGGACAACAAGATATGAAACCAATACGAATGCTGCTAATTCTAAAACACGACTCGCGGTTAATTGTTGAATGAGTCCTGGGTGAATGTGAAGGATCTAAGCAATTCGAAGAAATGAATAAATGTATGTATGGGATCAGAAATTACTTAATAATAATAATAATAATAATAATAATAATAATAATAATAATAATAATAATAATAATAATAATAATAGACCAGATATAGTTGTCAGAGATCATGAAGAAAGGAAATGTTTTCTAATTGATGTATCAATACCAGCAGATGACAACGTTTCTCTAAAAGAAACGGAAAAGCTTTCAAAATACAAAGACCTGGAAATAGAGGTAACTCGAATGTGGAATCTAAAAACAGAAACAATTCCTATCATAGTAGGTGCGTTAGGTATAATAAAAAAATATTCAGAAAAATACATAACAAAAACACCAGGACTTACAAATATATATAACATACAGAAAATTGCACTACTGGACACAGCACACATCCTACGCAAAACACTTTCAATACAGTAACCATAAGAGCACCACAGCAAACCACAGCACATAACCAAGGCGCACAGAGCTGCGCTCGGTAGTGAAGTGAAAGCACGTTATAAAAATAAAACTACTGAACAATATTAATAATAATAATAATGATGATGATGATGATGGTGATAAAGATAATAATATAATGCGATAAGTCGATAGATATGACAGCTTAGCATAGGAGGTTAAGCAGTTGTGGTCGCTGAAAAAGGTAGTAGTAGTAGTAACAATTGTCGCAGACTTGGGAACAGTGAGTAAACATCTTGAGAATTATATGGAACAAATAGGGACTGCAATAAGAGTGGAGCACCCGCAGAAAACAGTACTGTCTGGAACCGCTCGAATATTCCGGTGCTTGTGAGATAAGGTGTGTTATATTAGTTCACTATTGGGAACAGCTAGCATCGCTGGACATCTCTAGCGTAGAAGCTGTGCAAAGACAATAAATAATAACAATAATAAATGCCCTGATACAGTACCAGACACTGGCTCTCATGGCATCTGATTTTAACACATTTGAAGTGTTATCATGTACATGTGTTGCCTTGGTGTAAAAGATGGTCTACTGGAAATATTCTGCGCAGTACCACATATTTGCTTGTTAGTTGTTTGACGTTAATCAGTTGAGCATGTCCCTTTGTGGCTGACGATATGTGCATCTCTGATCACTAGTAGCAGTAGTGTGAGAGAATCATCGCCATGTGTTGAGAGGAATTCTTTTGGGTCTGAATAATCCACCTGTGGACACATGCGTGTTTTGTTGAACATCTTTAAACAACCATTATTCAGAGAGCATTTGAGCGGAACGGTTTACTCGTGCTGAAGAAAATTGTAATTGGGCCCCACCTGCAAAGTCATGCACTGTTTATCTTGATATGTGTTCACTGTATCGAGTACATAGAGTACTGAAGCATGTGCCGGTGTACCCTTATCAAACTGTTAGATATAATGGGTATATTGGGCTTCGTATATTTTACCCCAGCGTCACTTTGATGGCATGTGCTGGTCTTTTAGTAATAATAATAATGATAGTAGTAGTAGTAGTAGTAGTATTAGTGGTGGTGGTGGTGGTGGTGGTGGTGGCGGTGGTAGTGGTGGTGGTGATCGTCGTCGTCGTAGTGGTGGTGGCGGTAGTAGTAGTAGTAGTAGTAGTAGTAGTAGTATAAAAATAATTAAAGTGAATATCGATAATATTGATATATGGCGATTTCTACAGGCGTGCTGAGCGAAATGTAATCATTTGAACGTTCTTTTGAGAAATTATTGTGCCGCTAATGCGATGTATTTAGTGTCAAATCAAATCCGTTCCTTCTTGTACATATGATAAACAATGTGAAGTGACAACAAATTTTAAGCATATGTTTCGTTAGGTTACAAATTACGCAGATGCAGCATAAAGATGTCAAACATGTGCTACAGAATAAAAATCATTAAATGCATATTTACGGAGGAATATATAAATGCCTTTTTTTTTGGGGGGGGGGGGGGAATTAAATACTCATAGCGGACAAAAGGCATTTTTGCAGCTTCGATCTGTCACGACTGTCATTACAAGGTAATAATAGCTCGCCATCAAGATTTTAACAAATGCAGCCACTCTTCTCCAAATTTGATATAAATTGAATAATCTGATCAAGACGGAAAAAGAATAGTGACTCTATGTGAAGAAGCTTGCTTCCTAAACACATGATTCCAGACACAGTCCACTGCGTGGAACCTACCGTGACCATATATATATATATATATATATATATATATATATATATATATATATATATATATATATATATATATATATATATATATATATATATATATATATAAGTATGTATGTACGTATGTATGTATATATTAACGTGTGTTTGTCTTTGTGTCTGAGCTTCTCCCCAACATCACAGTCTCATTAACGGTGCTGGTGTGTCGACGTCCCTGTAACTTAGCTGTTCGGCAAAACACACCTATACAAAATGTACTATGCCTAAACAATAGGGTCGAGCGGTGCTTAAGCATGGCCACAGTCAAATTATTGACAGAAATAATATAATAAAAGAATATATAAATTTGTGGAGTAAAAGAATGCGGAACGCAGACCCTAATGCAGACACATACAATTATATGCACATGTAAGTATGCGTGTGTGAGTGTGTGCGTGCGTGCGCATTTATATAATGTATGTGTGCGTAAATATATATATATATACGTATACAGCGTATATATACATATACTGTATGTGTGCATGAATATATATGTATATAAATATACAGTGTATCACTACATCAACCAGATTCTCAGACGTTGTGATTCAACACTAGTTACAATGCATTTGTGTGTGTGTATGTGTGTGTGATTATATGTGCGCGTGTGTGTGTGTGTGTGATTATATGTGCGTGTGTGTGGGCATCTATTAAGAGTAACTAGACAATAAAGGCGGTGAGTCTTCTTTGTCCCTTCTATGTTTAGCCCCTTGTGGGTAATAAAGAAATAAGAGGCGTTAGCCCGCCGGTCGAAATGTTTAGCGCTATTTCGTCAGTCTGTACGTTCAGAGTTCAAATTTGCCTTTTATCCTTTCGGGGTCGATTAAATAAGTTCCTGTTACGCACTGGGGTCGATATAATCGACTTATTTCCTTTGTCTGTCCTTGTTTGACCCCTCTGTGTGTAGCTCCTTGTGGGCAGTAAAGAAACAAGAATCGTTAGCACGCCGGTCGAAATGCTTAGCGGTACTTCATCTGTATTTACGTTTGGAGTTAAAATTCCACCGAGGTCGACTTTGACTTTTATCATTTCGGTGATAATTAAATACCAGTTACGTACTGGGTACGATCTAATCGACTGGGCTCCACCTCCAAAATTTCGGGCCTTCTTCTTAGAGCAGAAAAGAATAAGTGAACAATGATGTTAATGAGGAGGAGGTGAACAAAGGATGAGAGTGGTAATCAGTATAAAGATAATGATGA
Source organism: Octopus bimaculoides (assembly GCF_046866305.1). NCBI lineage: Eukaryota > Metazoa > Mollusca > Cephalopoda > Octopoda > Octopodidae > Octopus > Octopus bimaculoides. The sequence continues at coordinate 10,820,696 of NC_142937.1, read as the reverse complement.
TGGGGATGATGGTTATCATGATAAAGAAACAAAAATAAGTAAATGAGGATTTTGTCATGAATAAATTGAGGAGAAATAGATGCAGGAATTTATACCATATATTCTGAAATGCAGTTCGAATTTAATTTTAAAAATCCATTATCATCATTCCCTGAGTAGCAGATGAAGTTGTTGAAAGAAAGTAATAGAAGCAGATAGGGAAATATTTGTTAGTTACTAAGGACAAATAAATACAAGGATAGATAAATAAAAAACACTCAAATGCAGCGCACCCTCATATATATAAATGTATATATATGTATACATGTATGTATGTGTGTGAGAGTGAGAGATTGAGATAGAGAGAAAGAGTATGTGTGTGCGTGCGTGTATTGTAGCCCCGATGTAATACACATTTATCACACACCTCTTTTTTTCTAATATTCAAACAAGCTGTTATGAAATCGTTCAGTACTGTTATTTGCAGTATCAAACTTCATTTTTGCACTAACATCAGTGGATTTAGAATTAATGTATTCCTGGATAATTAAGAAAACTCCAATGTGGTTAGAAAAATGTATATAGTGCTTTTTGTTATGTTTTTCTATCCGCAAGCATATTGCATTGTTTATAATCACTTTTACGTACACTCATCTACACACACACACACACTCATACACACTTGCACACATGCATATATACATAGCTAACTAGATAGACAGATACATAAATAGATAGATAGCTAAATAGATAGATTTCCATATATACACACACAAGTCGGAATATATATGTATGTATGAATACGTATAACATGTTTGCACCTATTCCTCATACATCGCCATTAGAGCTGCGTTTTATGTTATATCATGTTGTTTAGTTTTATAAGCAACTCTGTCAACATTGAATTCAAATGGATTCTCGTTATTCATTGAGCGAAGTAACTGAAGGGAATATAATTGTTGTGAAATATATGTATGCGTGAGTATGTGCTTATTTGTTAGCATTACAAAAAGGAAACAATACACTTAATGTTCAAGAAGACTCTTTAAATTGACAAACCGAAAAATAAGTACACGACGGAAAATGTTTAGGTGAAAACTGTTCTGTAAAATTTAAAACAACTTCTTCAGAACAAAAAGCACGAGGGCTATAAAACGTATATTGTATCAACAAAATCAATTATAAATATCCGTACAAATATATTATGTTTCGTATCATACATTATTGCCTAAAATCTCCTAACTCTTAATGCAGACATCCATGAATTTCTCAACGTATCACAGCTATTTGTCGATCTGATACCTCATGTCTATCTATGCTTAATCATATTCTCTGGATGTGTTCTGCCTATATTTAATAATATGTCACATCAACACCGACTTTATAAAAGCATCTAGTTTTGCTGATCTCCGCAACATACAATATTGTCTCATGTTTATAATCCATGTTATTATTCTCCTTCCAAAGCGATTGCAAATTATATTTTCTATGTCTATATTTCGTTATTTCATGAAGACTCTACTCATTTATATTAATATTATTCTCAAATTTAACATATACAATTCCCTTCTCTATTCTGTTGCGAATATTGTACGCAGCATTACTGCTAGTTAGTAGGGTCCGGAATCCTTAAAATATTCATTATTCCAGTTTGAAATTTAGTATACTGATACGCAATTTCTTGGTTATACTAATAATGTGTGGTTTTTATTCCTATATTAATGCATCAGATTCTAAACCTTATTCTGCAATTTGTCTTAGATACGGTATTTCACTCTATAGTTCTATCATACAATACTTGCCATTAATTTTCTTTTAAATGGTATTTAATATTTCCTGTTGATTTTTTAACTAGAACTATCATATGAGTTAGAGCAACGGACTCCAGTAATTTGAAAATTAGTGTCGACCAAACAGAAAATGTTTACAAAGATGTTTTGTAATCATATTGATATTATCGAAAGGAATATGAGTCATAATTTAAAAAAAGGTAATTTGCGAACTTGCAATGTATAAGATTATAAACAAGTAAAGTAGTGTAAGCAACTAACATAAAAGTATATCTAAATAACATTATTTTCTTAATATATTGTATGTAGTGGTCGAAGGAAGCTCTAGCTTTCGTTAGGAGTGGTCCACATAACCATTCATGATACAGAGGCTGGGAGCTCATTTCAGTTCGGGAATGATTCGTCATCACATGTCACTTAGTCGCAAATACATGTCATATAGCTGCAATAGAATACTGTATAACCAACAATAGTCACCCAATAGTCTATCAAGACCATTTACACATTTCTCAATACATACCGTTCTTATGATTTCCCTCTTTTAATTTCAGCCTCCATCGTAGATGGATAGATTTGGTAGTCCTTTTAGTTTTATCATAAATTACACCTATGTATTCACAAATATTACTTTTACATTAAAAACGTACACTTTAAACATACTATTACGCCATCATTGCTCTTAATAGCTTCTTAAGGATGCATGGTATTTTTTATACAAACAAAAACCCATGTCTATAAATTTTAATCTAAACTGATATTCTATTGTACATTCTTAAAGCTGTCCCTGTTGAAACCTAAATTCTGTCTAATTTCAATGGCAGTAATATTCAAAATTTTAAATTTAATTAACTTTCTTTTTCATTCGCTGTAACTGTCTAAGTAAATAATGTGTGCTATATGTTGTGATCATTCATAAACACATACACATCTCACACAACACAATTCTTCCCATACAACCTATGCTCTGTTTTGCATAGGTTCTTTTCCAACGAAAAATTAAATATTTCTTTGTATAATTGTATGATGAGACAGTTGGTTCTGTTCTTCCCAAGACATTCCAGAAATTTAATAACGGCAACAGACTCAATATATATTGTGTATAGTTGACATTTTTCTCACTCATTCGTCTTACGTATTTGTCTTTCTAACAATACTGTCTTTAAGGAAGGAAATGAGCTGGTAGAAGCGTTTGCACACATGAAGGCTGTCAGCTGGCAGAGACGTGAGCACACCGGATGAAATGCTTCGCGGTATTTCGTCTGCTGTTTCGTTCTGAGGAATTCCGCCGAGTAAGACTTTGCCTTTCATCCTTTCGGGGTCGACGAATTAAGTACCAGTTACGCACTGGGGTCGATGTGATCGACTTAATCCCTTTGTCTGTCCTTGTTTGTTCCCTCCATGTTTAGCCCTTGTGCGCAATAAAGAAATAAGAAACGTTAGCACGGTGGGCGAAATGCTTAGCGGTATTTTGTCTGCCTTTACGCTCTGAGTTCAAATTCCTCTGAGGTCGACTTTGCCTTTCATCCTTTTGGGGTCGATAAATTAAATGCCAGTTATGCACTGAGGTCGATATAATCGACTTAATCCCTTCGTCTGTCCTTGTTTGTCCCTCTATGTTTAGCCCCTTCTGGGTAATAAAGAAATAAGAATCTTTTGTACAACGGGAAAATGATTAGGGGCATTTCGTCCCTCTTTACGGTCTAAATTCAAATTCCGCCGATTTCGACTTTACTTTTCATGTTTTCGGAGTCGATAAAATAAGTACCAGTTACGCACTGGGGTCGATGTAATTGACTTCGCCCCTCCTCCAGATTTACTGGCCTTCTGACAAAATTTGAAACAAATAACGTCTTTTAAGGATGTTTTTGATATCTCACTCTTACAACATTCAAATATATCTTGGAAAAATATATTGTTTTATCTATATTCAAATACGATCATGGGCAAAGCTGGGTAAACTATCCTCGTGCAAACTTTCAATTTTGCTCTTACTTTTTATAATATTTTAAGAAACATTTTTCAATCGAAAGAACTTTGGTGTATATCCACATTTGCATTTGTGTTTTTGTGTGTGTCTTCTGTTTAATACCTTCCACGCCGTTTACATATTTGTATCTTTATGTTTCACATACAATCAAATCTTCTCTTAACACAAGATTATTTAAAGATTTCATGATACATGCATAAAGCAACCTGCTTAGTAGTTAGTGAAAAAAGGTCCGAACGACACTTGTATGAACATGCACACAGTTGTGGTTTTCCTGTTGCATGTTTCAGCAGAAACATTTGATGTCTTTTCTTTCTTCGATAATTCTTAAAATCTTGTGAAACGTACATTGTTATCATTGAAATCCATTGTTTCTTACAAATTTGATATTTGTTTCAATGATTTCAAGATATCCTTTGATACAACCACAAACGCATGTACTGCAACAACCTATATTTCTTGTCCATTGTGGGTTCTAGTGTAGTTTTTTCTGCCTTTATCAAATGGTAGAAGGAGCCCAATCCCTCCATTTTAATTAGAGGAGGACTTGAATATTAAAACGACTGCAGAAGAAAATATGTTTTGCAAGTGTCTTCATCGGACATAGTTTCTGCAATCACCAACTCAAGCTGGTACTTCTCTAAATTTTGTTTTCTTCGTTTCTTTACATTCTATACAATACCCACACACCTGGGATTTACCAAACACGGACGCTGCAACATTTATTCTGTTTCATAAATCTTTATCAGTTTTAATGCTGCCAGCACGACAGCGGTTTCTAAATATGTAAATGCCTTTTACTTAGTTTCTTTGATTTCCATACAATTTTAAACTGTTTTGCTTGTGGTTATACATACTGTGAGCATTTAAATGTGTGTACGTGCTTAAAATCTATGTGCATGCATATGTGTATTCGTGTAATACGAATAGTCTGATCCAATGCATTATTTGAATATATATATATCTATATATATATATATATGTGTGTGTGTGTGTGTATGTGTGTGTGTGTATGTGTGTGTGTGTGTGTGTGTGTGTGTGTACCAATGTGATTTGCATCTGTGTGTTTGACATAATATATTTTTGACATGGAAACGATTTCACATTCATAGCTATTGTGAGCGCTAGAAATAAATTAGCATTATTTGTTAAAGGGAAATGTGTACATGCAAAAGTTTGTCACTCTCGCTTGATATAACTCCCTGGAGCTCCTTACAGATAGGAACCTGCATTAAAATTAGTTGTATTGCTGTACCTTCGTCTAGCTACAGATTCCTATAACTAACTGTTTATCTTTACTTGCTTTAACTATTTGATTATATATGCTATTTGAAAATTCTAAATATCAACTTTTCAATTATCATAGTCTTTGCACATAAAGAGCCAGACAGATATGAAAAATTTCATAATTCCATCAGCAAAGTTTAATGGCTATTTTGGGGAATATAAAATATTTGTGTGCTTAGAATGTTGGATACTATTTCTATGATATAAAAATTAAAGATGAATGGAGAATCTTAAGACATGTGTTACTAGAATAAATTTGCTTTTACTGACAAAAACTTTAGAAAACCAAGACCACACGCGTCAGCCGACAACGAACATGAATTAAAAGCATAATAGACCATTAAAAGATGCAGAGAAATAATTATGATGAAAATTTTTCTCTCTGGTGACAAATGTATCTAACAGACTGTCAATTTACAAGCCTCGGCTAATAATAATAATAATAATAATAATAATAATAATAAGAGGAAGAAGAAGAATAATAATAATAATAATAATAATAATAATAATAAGAAGAAGAAGAAGAAGAAGACATGACATTTTCGCGCGTACTTTGACAGCAATACTGAACTGGTACATATTTCCTCGACCCAGAAAGAATGAAAGGCGGAGTTCAATTTTGCAGCATTTGAAGTCGCAACTAAAAGCTGGCAGAAGTAACACTAAACAGTTTCCTCGAGGATCTTGCAAATTCGCCAACGACGACAACAACAATTACAAGAAGAAGAAGAAGAAGAAGAAGAAGAAGAAGAAGAAGAAGAAGAAGAAGAAGAAGAAGAAGAAGAAGAAGAAGAAGAAGAAGAAGAAGAAGAAATGATATACACCAAACAGGAAATAACATCAACACAGTTATCGTATCCCTGGCACCAGAAGAAACGTTCAGCAATAAAGGCAGAAGAAGTAACAATGACAGCAACAGCAGCAACAGCAACAATACAAACCTGTAGCGCCACCACCGTCATAATCAGCAGCACCGATATCTTATCAACGGCGAGGATGAAAAACCTAATATGACAGTGTTTAATTATCCCACAGCCTGTAGCTAATTTCCAAACAGTCATGGCTTATTTTCTGTTGTTCTTTGTTGTTTATGTTTGCATTATATATTCTTTTATATATTCTTTGTTTACCTTTCTCATCTGTTTGTTATCATTCATCACAACACCTCTACCTCTCCTTACCTCCACCATCATATTTAATGACATCCTATTTTTCCAGCGTTGCCGCTGTCACATCAAGCATTATAAGTCTATTCAATAAAGTCTATTACTATTGCTACACACTACTTCGTTGTAGCAGCAGTAATACTAGCAGTAGCAGTAACTATTGCATTTGTTGTTGTTTCTGTCGTCTTTGTTGTTGTTTTGTTGTAATATTAGAAGATTCGGTATAATAAAACTCCGAACTTCTGGCTTCTGCTTTTAATGAATGATTATATAATTTGTAGGACTTTGTGAACGCCATAATTGAATTAGTATCAGCCATATGTACAGAAGAACGAGCACGCGGAAGATGAATCAAATGTCATGAAATGGGAGACGAGAATACAAGGGACACCAGAAACTAATGTATACACACCTGTCCGTATTAGGAAAAGGAAGTCCAAGAGAACTTCCTTTTGATCTGGCACCATGAATGTTATCGAGCATGTAAAAAAAACGACCAGATTGAGATAAAGGTTCTGTAGAAGTATCATAAAACATGTTTTATTCAAATGAATTGTTATCAAATTGTATGCAAATAGAAGCACTACCACACACTGTTCATTCATTCAGAACGAAAGCGGTGCTGATTAGTTTGAAAATTGCACTGCTGAATAAGGTGTGAAATATCATGTGACAGCGATGGAGTAATTACTCCTGGCACGGATCTAAATTCAAAAATCTTAGGAGGCAATGAAAGAAAAATTACAATAGCTATGAAGGAAAATTTTACGCATCCGATTAATATTTACAACAGAAGTAAAATAATAAGTTTGAATACTCTATCTGAACGTCTATAAAGCTTATTACTAAGTGAAGTAGCATGAAATAAAAAGGTATCTAGAATTAAGTATACGAAATTATGCAATATTAATATCTATGAGGAATATAGAGTGGCTTGTATCATTTTAAACTTCAAAGTATCACAAAATATTTAATGAGAAATTGTATAAATATGAAGTTGTACAATCTTTAAAAATGTAACACTAATGGATATACAAACCAAACAAAACAAGTGAATGTTCTTTCGTCTTAAAAGACGCATAAGATGGAAACTGAAGCGTTTGTTGGGGATAAGAAGAAATTAATCCAGTCGAGACTAGGAGTGATGTAAACTGTCTTTACACATAAGAGATCTCATTAAATGGTTAGTGTCTCAAACAACTGTAATGGAAATAATTACTTTGGTTCTACTTTTTAATTTTCCAGTGAAAGAGTGGTTCTTGTCGACAATTTAATCCGTAGTGATTCATCAGTACCAAGAGTGGGAGAGAAAGAGTACAATAAGGTGATATCGAAAAAGAAACAGCGCAGAAAGACATATCTTTTCTAGTAGGGCCTGAATGCAATATATAGTTAATATTCGAAAGACACACACACACACACACACACGCACCCCCACACACACATACACACACACACACATCTTTCTCTCTCTCTCTATCACTCTCTCTCTCTCTCTCTCTCTCTCTCTATATATATATATATATATATATATATATATATATATATATATATATATATATATGAGACGTTTTAGTATCCAAAAGATCCAACAGGGGGGTAAGGTTATGTAAGTGCTACGGAAGGACAGCTGTTAGACTCTAGACAGACGATACGAAGAAAATAAGGACGGAAAGAAAACGGAGAATTGGTACACAAATAAAAATAACAGGCTTTACTTCCACACACGCCAGCTTAATTTAATTTGTCCTTAGTCGAAAGACATCCGTTTTTAATGCGAGCTGATGGGGCAATGGGACCAGGAAACCAGCCTGATTTCGGTCTATTTGTACCTCTCTTCAATACTGGACACCTAGTCTCCTACAAATGGCAGTCGCTTGCTTCTGCTCGCAATACCTATAGTTTCAAACGACACACAATCGCTGATTTTGCCTCAAACAAAAATGCTAGTTCTAAAATCTCACTAAGCGAGGGAGAAATAGTCCTAAAAGGCGGTGGGCTGCTGGTTCCGTCGCTTGGTCGCAATATCTTGGATGCAGCTGTACATATATATATATATATAATTATATATAAAGGGCATTAACTGTGTATTGATGCCACACGCTTCGAGGGACTAAATAAGTAAAAAAAACTACCAAAAATAAGCAACATGTTTACCGAAAGCGAGGGAATGCAGCTTTCAAAATGTATCTCTTAAAAACATTTAACTCAACGGTAGACCACTGGTTTCTCAATCAAATACAGAAAAAACTGTGAAGTAACCTGTATTCTTTTGTTCATCAGTATACGTATGGTCAAGATATATAAAAATAAACAAGAATCAACCTACCACGATGTAGCCATCACAGCATCGATGACTTCTGTTCACAATTATATATCCCTGAAAGAGATTTGAATTTATCCGGTTGCATCTCGGTAACATGTGCTTATACAGAATAATATTCAGCACTGAATATATTCTAATTATTTATAATATAATATAGGATAAATTCTTTATAAGAATTTATCAAGTAATTAGCGTGAAAAAAACCTCATAATGAAAAAATAACGAAAAATTTCGTAATGAAAAAATTCATCGTTTCTTCATGAATATAATTAATTATATATAAAGGGCATTAACTGTGTATTAATGCCACACGCTTCGAGGGACTAAATAAGTAAAAAAAAACTACCAAAAATAAGCAACATATTATATATATATATAAAAGTATTATATATATATATATATATATATATATATATATATATATATATATATATATATATATATATATATATATATACATATATATATATGTATGTATGTATTTATATATACATATACATATATGCGTGCGCGCTTGCGAATATGATGTATGGATGGATGTATATACGACCCATACGAACAAAAGAAATGTTTTCAGTGACTAAAAAGAACGCAGTAAGTTACAAGACAAAACATTGATATTAATTAGCGTGAAGAAACGAAACGATTTTCTGTTCAAATGTCAGTTCCAACACGCCTTAATGTATTATTTTTTAAATGGGGAAGTTGTGCATTAATAAATATCTGGAGACAGAGAAAGCTAGCGTATTTGTATTAAAACATAGACAGCAGGAATGATAATAGCGACGTATGAAGACCTTTATAGAAACAAGCAGTTAGGTCCACGCCCTCATAAGTCATATGAATTCGCACATCAAACTTTCGTATCCATATGAAGCAATACATACAGAACTGGATTCAATAGAGGAGGGAATATATTCAGTAAAGAAAAAAAAACTGTAAAATCATAGAATTTCGCGAAAATAATTGATAGCGACAAAAACAATATTAATACCAAAATGTGATATATTTCGCGCTCGTAAAGTGGATGTTGTGTTAGAATGTAGAACACTGCGTGCTTTTTGGCATGCGAGAACACGTGACATAGAGTTTTGGTGCATACAAGCACTCGTATTTGTGTCACCCATAGCCGATATATACACGACAACATCTATTATGCACTACAAGTGTATGCAAATGGTTCAACTATAGTAAATAACGCAATGTTCTATGTCCTAACGCCATCCCCTTTACGTGAGAGATATACAGAATTTATATTAATATCACCAATATTGGCACTAACGATCCATTCAACGACCATTGACAGCAACGGCAACACCTCGGATTATTATTATTATTATTATTATTATTATTATTATTATTATTATTATTATTATTATTATTATTATTATAACGTGCTTTCACTTCACTACCGAGCGCAGCTCTGTATGCCTTGGGTATGTGCTGTGGTTTGCCGTGATGCTCTTATGGTTACTATATTGAAAGTGTTTTGCGTAGGATGTGTGCAGTGGCCAGCAGTGAAATTTTCTGTATGTTATATATATTTGTAAGTCCTGGTGTTTTTGTTATGTATTTGTCTGAATAATTTTTTTTATTATACCTAATCGGTGCGATTATGATAGGAATTGTTTCTGTTTTTAGATTCCACATTCGAGTTGCCTCTATTTCCAGGTCTTTGTATTTTGAAAGTTTCTCCATCTCTTTTATGGAAACGTTGTCATCTGCTGGTATTGATACATCAATTAGAAAGCATTTTTTCCTATTATTATTATTATTATTATTATTATTATTATTATTATTATTATTATTATTATTATTATTATTATTATTATCATATGAATAATAAATATTATGTTAATGATAATATCAAATATAACAACAACAACAATAACAATAATAATTATAATGCTGATGATGATGATACTATGTCTTTTTGATAATGTACATGACAGTGATAGTTATCTCTACATTATACAGATTGTAGAAATGACGCTTACAATAGAAAGTATAAGAAGTTAATTAAATAGTATAAGAAATGAAAAACAAATGTAAGCCATTGTGCTAAAATGATGAGCAATATTTTATCAGCCTGGCACAAGCCATCAGCTTGATGGCTCGCATCATTTGCTTTGTTTGACATGTAAGGATATTTTAACATTGCTAGAAATACAAGATAATTGCTATATTATTAATAAAGAAACATAAAATAAATCACCTCTTTAGGGATGACTTGAAACTATTCATAAAGAGAGCAGATCAAACAGATACGTTACCACAAAGATGATCTGGAATGAGTAAAGATATTAGGATCGATTTGTGATTAAAATGCGTGGAGTTTTAATAAATAAGGGAAGAAAGATGATGCGAAATAATGTGATACAATTACCAGGTCGGAATTCATGAATCAAGTAGATATATCAAGGATATAATTACTTACGTATAGCAGAACTGGATAAGATAAATGACACAAACATGAAAGAGCATTTTAGAAAGAAGAATACGGCAAATTAAAATTGGAGCGTAAAACTCTGCTAGATGGTACAAGTTAGATTATGGTTAATAAATCTTGTGCTAGAACCCATTTGGGATATACTGGAGAATGTTAAGATGATACTCGTTTACATCAAAAATTTATGAAATGCTATGGAAATATGCGAACGGATGGTAGTGAATTGAAATTTGTTGTATAAGTACACCAGTAAAAATTGAAGGGAATTATTAGTAACAGCCTCGAAAATGAATACGGGAATGAGTGTATATTATATATACAACCCTGACTGACCATTGTTCAAAGAATATTGAATATTCCTCTAGCGTTAAAACTGAAAAATTCATAGCATTAGAAGAGTCGTAAAATATTTCGATATTTCGAAACAAAATTTTAATTCGTGGATTGTTAAGAAACATATGCATATACACATATATTAACACGCACACGCGCACACACGCGCACACGCACACACACACACACACACACACCCACACACATAGACGCGTGCGCTTATGCATGAGTGTGTGTGTGTGTGTGTATTCGGGAAGATTGATATGTAGGTATTGATAAAGAAATGCTTACGCTTGCAGCTCTAACTACCGTAAATGAGGAATGGCTAATACGAACAAGCTTCAGATTTGTACAGTCATGACACTAAATTTCCATTACTTACAGTAACGAACAGCAGGGACCGAACAGCAGTGAGCATTAGAATTTAGTTTATGTAAGGATGTCAAAATTGTTTGTTGTTTCGACTTTCAGGCAGGCCCTTGGCACTATGGTTAAGAAACTCGATTGTCAACCATAATCTCTCGCGTTCAACTATGTTATCTTGGGCACGTTTCTTCAGCTATGCCAGATCGAGCAAAGCTTTCTGAGTGATTCTGCTACATGAACACTGGAAGGAACACACACACACACATACACACACACACACACACACACACACACACACACACACACACACACATATAGATTATACTAATATTCTATAATTATAAAATTATAAACATAGCTAATTGCTTCACCGTGCACGGAATTAGGAATAGTAGTTAAATGCCTTTTCTACTACTATAAAGATCTCCCAGACAGTAACACACTTTTTACGTAAGCAAAAAGAAACAAAAATTACGAATCCACACGACTCAGATTAAAAACATACGCCTTTCGAGATTAAAGTAAAGTTATATTTATTTACTTCTTTCTCATCTTCAGTGCAGGATTTCGAAATACACATTGAGAGACCTAAGACTAAATATGTGCGCGATCAAGCGCCATCGCATAACCGATATTCAACCGCACTTCCAAAAATATACTGCCGAATGTGAGCGCGTATTTATCCTCAGTAACCACGTGTGTGTCACGAGCAATCCCGCAGAATCTGCAGTTCTTTGTCACGGAGTAAATTATAGTTTCAATAATAATAAAAAAGGTAAAATTCATTAATTAATTAATCAATTAATTAATAAGTAATTAAATTTTTTACCAAGTATTTCGGTACATCCCTGCTGCACTGAAGATGCGAAATAAGTAAGTCAATATAACTTTACTTTTATCTCGAAACGCGTATGCAGCAACTTTGACTCAAGTGGATTCGTTATTGTTTCTTTTTGCGGACGTAAAAAAGTGTGTTACTGTCTGGAAGATCTTTATTTGAGTAGAAAAGGCATTTAACTCTTATTTCTAATTCGATGCGTGGCGAAGCAATTACCTGACTCCTGATTATAATTATGTTTATAATTATAGAATATTTGTATAATTTTACCTAAAACGGTTATTTTAACGTAAGGAACTACTTGGTAAAATTTTAATTATTAATTAATTAATTGATTTTACCCTTTTATTATTATTGCAATTATATATTTATATATATATATATATATATACACCACCTGTCCTCGTGTTATTATTTGTATATTCTCCCATATATATATATATATATATATATATATATATATATATATATATATATATATATATATATATATATATATATATATATAGTTTACACACGCATATGTGTATGTATGTAGGTGTGTGTATTTGATTTGTGATGTGTTTGTCCCCTACCGCTACTTCACAACTGGTGATGTTTTGTTTACGTTCCTGTAACTTAGCGATACCGTAAAGGTGACCAATGCAATAAGAACTAAGCATAAGTCACGGGGATCGATTTGTTCCATTGAATCCTTCACGCTACTAATCTACCATGCGTAATGAGTGGCGCAAGTAAAAGATAAAGATACAGTGTGAACACAACATAAATAGTAGACATGAACAGAATATGAAATGAATCATATTGCTTTCATCGTGGGTACTAGAACTGAACTAAAGATTTAAAACATGATAAGTTAGCCAGGTATCAAAATTGTTAGGGATATGTGGTTACTGAGGAAAATAAATGTATTATCAATAACGAGAAAGTGATAGCTAAATTAGATCGAAAACTGGAAGACAATTGCATAATATTTTTTAACATTAATATTTGTTAGTTTACTATCATAACTGAATATGCAACTTATAATAAACAATGCTAGATTCAAGTAGATTTTGAAACCAGATGACTGTTACTCCATTACAAGTTTTTCTTACGCAAGATGGCTATTTGATAGTTACGTAGATCTGTTTCCAATAAGAATACTTGCCTTAACTGTGACGATTTATATTCACATGTATATTTTTCTCATATTGCAGGACTTTCCTACAAGGCCAGTGTAGCAAACCTGCTTTCCATGTATAGTGAACTTTGTAAACTTGATATTAACCTACAATATATTCAGATCTTATTTCAGTGAAATAGTTTTAATCTGGAGCACAAAATACCCATGTAAAGTTAAAATCTATTGTTCCAAATATTGACAAAATATTTATAGCAGAATAGTGGTGAACAACAAAATTCTAGACAGCCGTTGCTCTATTTAGATATTTCACGTTATATGAAATTTATACGGATTAGCATTGCTGTTAATTATTTCAGTCTATAGAATATTGATAGCAATGTACTGACATAAATTCATTTGACTACGTTCCAAGACTATATACAGTGGCTTTTTTTCCCAGAGTTAAAAAAAAAAATCAATATGATTTATTGCAGTATTATACTAGCATTAAAAAATTTATTTCTACAATACTTTTAAAGTAGGGGCCAAGCAGATGTAAAAGGTCAACAACGGAAACATATATTGTAAATGAAAATATTTTGACATTTTTAACTAGAAGTATAATTAACTCAGCTGTCTTGGTATCCAATTAAAATGGTATGACAGGTGTTAAGTAGAATATTCCATTTCCTCGATTCCAGTTCGCTCATTAAGGATGCGAGAACTGGTTTCCAGTCAAGCTAAACAAATTTTATTTTCTATTTAATTTTCAGAAAAAAAAAAACATAGTAACTTCAGTGGTTGGAAGTGGAAAAAAAAGAGAAGAAAGAAACTTGAACGTATAAGAGGTAAAAGAACAGCATAATATTTCGTGCGTTGCTCTTTTGTTAGTAATGAAGTTAACTATTTAGTGGAATGAGAATGAAACCAAAAACTAAAGGCTGTAAATAATTGACGAGCAAAAATTTCGAAACACATTAACAGGAAAACCGGTTGTGTTTGATAAATTCTTCCTGACTTCAGATTTTCAGTTAGTTCATGTTAGTTTGTTGAAGTTTTCCAATGTCTTTTCTGTTTTGTCATAATTAACTTTATTATGCATTGTTTCTTAGCAGCAATTTCGTGTTGCCTGAAACATTCCGTATTGCAAATCAACAAGCAAACCAACGTGTAATCACTCATGCTGTGTTACTAAATACAACGATCGAAACAGCCATGATATAATTCCTACATATGTCCGTATCACGCAATCAGACGCACTTTCCAAGAAAATGCTTCTATAACAGAATCGGTTGAACTACATGTTCATGTAATGTTGTATACCTCAGCTTGTTTTCACTTCAAATTGTCGATTTCACATTTTATAATTGTAGTCGTGGTTGTAGCATTATATCAACCTGTATCTGCAGCATTATCATTTTTTTCCAATATTAAAGATGTTGATTTCAGTTTTGCTTTCATGAAAATAATATTACATGTACAAAGTGCGGCCTGAAATCAGTGTTGTGCTAATATGAAATATGAATATATTAACTCAATATACGAAGAAGAAACACTATTAGATGAAAGCAGCTATTTGCATAAAACGTACAACCTTACATATATATAGAGCGGTATTAGATATAATACTTTGTTTCAGAGAAACTTGTCAAAAGGACTTGTGTATAAAAACCGTTAAGCACGCTTAAACTGTCGTCAGTCGATCGTCCGACTCATTGTTTCGATCTCATTAGGCTATTAAATTACAGACATCCGCAAACGTTCTAAACCATGCCGAAAAGCATTCTTTGCTATATAGAAATTATGAACAAAATATTAACGAATTCGTGAGAAAAGTACTCGGGAAAAGTAAATCAGAATACGAGTCTGAAATTGTTAAATTTTAATATCGATGTGTATAATATTTATGCAGAGCGTCAGGAGTGTTTTTTAACGAGGAGTACTCATGATGTTGAAACACTTTTTCTAACTGTCCACAGCGATCACTGATTATTATCACATATCAGTCTCCTTCACTATTTTTCAATGACGAAGTATTGCAGTTAATTCTGAAATGCTTCTCTATGTATATATATATTTGAAATGCACATTGTAATCAATGAATTACGATAGATTGATGTGAACATACATTTTTTTTACGATAAGTATATTTCTAGTACAACTGTGGATAGAATTCACTTCATCCCTTTGCCAAAAATATATGTCCTCTAAGAATTGTGAAAAATTGAATACTATACTGAAATATAAAGCATGCTTTATATTTGCTATGCTTTGTTTTTTTACTTTACAATAACATTTAACCAAAATATTACTACAAATAGCCCATTCAGCAACACATTTTACTTCAAATAGTTCATATGTATGCTAACCTTTAAGCAATCCCATAAGACAGGAAATGAAACCAACCAATCATGTCATTAGTAAATAAAGCCGAAGAACAATAATGCGGTCAAAATTTCTGGAAAATTATTCAAAATTCGTATACTGATCTAAAGTTTGACCTTGTTTTGGCGGACTAAGATTTATAAAATTTGTGTATATTTGAATATTTGTATCTTCGAATGTGTGTCTGAGATTTTAGTCATAAATTCACAGAGGGGGACCTGCTGTGAAAGATATAGAATGAGATAAATTATCGAACGGTAGAATTAATTTACTATTTGTAAATTTTATGAATATTTCTGTTTGTCACCCCCACACACAGTCACCTCACTGCCAAGAATATAAAATCACAGCAAACAACTTTCTTCAAATATTCAATTGAATTTTATCCATAGAAATGAGTCATGAGATCAAAGGATCAAAGTAAGAACATTAACATTTTTCTTGGAAACTTCAAATATTATTTGGCAGTCTTTGAACTCTGGCGAATGGTTATGACATTTCTTCTTATTAAAACTTAACGAGGTGCATTTTCAACTCATTGATCAAATACAACTCTAAATCAACGATTCCATGTTCTTCTTTTAGAAACAAAGTTAACGAACGTCTTCAAATCTAACAAAAATCTTTGATTCTGGTGCCTACATTTAAATTCTAGACTGATGCACATCTGTAGGGTAATATTATAGATTTGTTATAGAAATAGAATTTTTCCCGCCTCAAATGTTAGACGGATGTCTGACTACGAATTGAAAGTTTGGGTGCTCGTATGGTATTAATACTGACTTCAATGTATCATTACGCAAAACACGTAGATGTTTAAAACCAGTCCTCTCCCTAGTTTATTTGTTATAGGTACATCATAACTGTGAAAGAATAATTTTGTTTCGAGGAAAAGATGTTTTGGAGGAGGACTGAAACCAACTTCATTATATCATTAAGAAATTACGTCTTGCTGTACGAAATTCTCCTGGGGGTTGTAGAATAAACAAGCATGATATTTACATGCAATACAAAGTTATATATTTGGCTATAGAGATCATATAGATTACAAATTGAGAAATTCTTCAAGTATACTCCTTGATCCACAACAAGAATATATACAGTTCTATAATTAAGAGATGAAGAATTATGTACATTATTTACATTTGACGGATATTTCTCCTCATCTTGTTTGTTGTTAAAAAAACGTTTCGGCTGATATACCCTCCAGCCTTCATCGGGTGTCTTGGGCACATTTCGAACCTGGGTTCTAATTCCAAAGGTATTTTTCGATTATGCTATTATTATTATTATTATTATTATTCAGGTCACTGCCTGAAATCGAACTCGGAATCTTGGGATTAGTAGCCCGCGTTCTTAACCACTACGCCATATGCCCTACGTTATTCATGATATTGATACATAATCAACATGAATATATTATTTCCCGAAACTACAAGGTCAGGTTTTAGAAGAGAAATATTACGGACATCGAGATGCGGTATATAGGGGAAAACAATGCATAATGACAAAAAAAAAATGAACAGATTTTAAAAGGAAGCGAAAATCGAAAAATAAATCTGCTATGTAACCAGAAAAATGGAAACATGAAAATAAAATAAGTAATTGACATCTATCTAAAGTAAAAACACCTAAATCAGACGCTTAGAAACCTACTGTAATTAAACGAGAGATAGATGTACAGTTGAAATCAATTTACTTTCATGCATCATACGAAATATTTAGAAATATAAAACGGACTGTTGAGCTTACAATATTCATACATAGCAACATTCGTCACTACACCGTTAGTAGATGCATTCATCCATATCTTCAAATTTAATCAGATAATCTAGCTATCCACCACAGAAGGATTGATAATTGCTCCTATCTGTTCTTATAGAAAATCTTAAATGGGATAAAATATTCTCAGCAAACCAAAATACTAATAAAACATATATAAAATATAACTCGCAGTCCTTAATTAGATCGGCAAGGAAAATACAGAAAACCAAACTCCCGAACAGAGGAAATAAAAAAAAAATATCAGACATATAATCTGATTTTAATGAGGTTGTCGTAAGTGAAAATGAATCCTAAGGGCATTCTTACATGCTAAATTGCATAGAATTCATCGGTATGTAAATCAGGAATGCTCTTTTGAACTAAAATAATTCACCTGTTATCAAAAAGAAATCTTCGGAAAAAGTAGCTAATGTTACTAAATGTACCAGCACATCAACATCACTAACAACATAAATTATATCTGAAAAGTTGTAATTTTCTCGCAGGCCAGACCTAACAAAGTGTTCCTTTGAAAGACGCATTACATCCGTTTTGTCATTTTCTCGCATAATGCATATTTGTTATTTCATTTACCTCACTACTTATACCGATGAAGGCATTATATACTATGTGGTGAATAACTTATAGATTATTCGAGGAGAAGGAGTATGGAGAAGTATCGACGTTGGAATAGATGCCTAGATAACATTTAGAGTACGACCATTGAACATTTTAAAAATCATCAAGCGAAATCATAGAATAACAATGAAGAGATTTCAAGAATTGTTCAAAATTGAAATAATCGAGTTTATGATAAAATAAACAAGATCTGGAAAGCATGTTAACTTAGGTTGTACCATAATTTATCTTGTTGATAACAGGTGAATTATGTTTACACACCGATGGATATTTAACAAAATAGCATAATTTAACGCTTTAGTGAGAGTGCTAGAAGCGTCTATTGGAATTTCGCAATCATCAACCTTAGATGGAGAAAAGATCAAATTCACAATCAATGCAGAATCATAATGTACTCGCTAAAACTATACTCGTAAATGAGATGAGAAGCAGACATTCTTATGAATGTGATGAACAGTTATGTTTGCAGAATGCCATATTCGCCAATATTAAAAGATGGTTATTTAGAGCCTGACATGCATTAATTACCAGAAACACATTGAGTGCTCTCTAATTATAGATTCTAAAATTATTAGAAGCTAATATAATTCTTTCTAATTCTGGCACAAGGCTATCGATGTCGAGGTGATGGAAGAGGTCGTTTTCGTCAACCTCAGAACTCAACAGATAATTATTTTATCGACACCAGAGGGTAGAAACAAAGTTGACATGGGCAGAACTTCAACTCAGAATGTAAAATTGGAAAGAATGCTACAAAATTTATATCCGGAGTAATTAGCAATCAAAATATGCTGAGGTATAAGGAAAATATCTGAAAAAAAAAAAACGCGTCCCTATCGGATTCTCTGTTTGACTACAAATTTTCTGTTTGAAACCTAAATTTATCCAATAAATATTACTATATGAATATAGACAGATGATTTATGAATGGCAATCCATCATATATTGTGTACAAATATCCTCAATACTAAGACTCTAGGTTACTAACAAATTGATATATTTTATCATAATAAACACGATTTTATTTATAAATTATTCATAAGAACCAGTTTAGATCATGTGCGATGTATACACATATTCTAAAGCAAATACATCAACATTCTATTTAGTTTACCTGATTCTGATCAAATATTTAATTGGTTACATAGTCAACTACTTAATTAATAATAATAAAATAAGTGAAAAGTGGATGTATTACAGGTAAAAAGTTCCTCTCAAAATGATACAAAACTACCATGTGAATAATATTGGTTTCAAATTATGGCACTAGGCTAGCAATTATGTGGGAAGGAGTAAGTTGAGAACTTACCTTATCGACCACAAAATGAGGGAAAGCAAATTCGACCGCTGTGGAATTTGAACTCTCATCATAAGGATGGGCGAAATGCCACTAAGCTTAAAATTTCTGTCAGCCTGCTACCTTAACAATGTGAATAATATTGTAGTACACACACTTCACGTGTGCAAGAAATGCCTAACTATGCTGCACTTAATATCTGCATGAGAAATACATTGTTAGCGTGAAATATTACTGGGTCATTGTAATTAAATATAGAAATAAAATATGTGATATTATGGTAATTTATATAATAACATAACTCTTTTCAATAATACATTCGAATTATAATAATATTTGACTGCAAAATTAATTGAATTGGACGATAAAATAAAATATGTATGAACATTATGCAGGCATCAATTGAAACCATCAACAGAATTACTGAAAAAAAAAAGACATTTGATATAAAGTAAGAATCAGCTTTATCCAAAAAATATTCGGCATTCGGAACTAATCTTCATAGATTGCTGGAGAAAAGAAATGTTTATGTAATTCAATACAGAGTGGTTCATTGTGGACACCCATTACGATATACAGAGCTTACTGTGACAAACCACAATCGAAGCAATCTAAGCCACTATACGTTTCAAAAGCAATTGCATTATCAAAACCACATCCACCAACGCAAACAACACTGCAATAGCTACTAGTTATAATAGAGACTGCGTCAAACATGTATAGTAAAATTAAAAATAGGTTCTCAAAATTTCAATAATAAAAATCATAACAAAATAGGTTTCATTTCTTGTCACCAAAGATATCTGTAGGTATGTATGTATGTATGTATGTATGTATGTATGTATGTATGTATGTATGCATGTATGTATGAATGTATGTATGTGTACATATATATGTATATATATATATATATATGCATATATATGTAATTGTTCGTTTTTATTTATATGTATACACATGTGTAAGTAAATATACATCTGTTTGTGTGTGTGTGTTCATATTAAAATACAATATGTTGTATATAAGTATCATACTTTATAATTGCATACTATTTCTATTTAAATTCAATGTACCTTAGATGCCTCCCTCAGCATACGCGTATATACATATGTGTGTATGTATGTACATGTATATATATATATATATATATATATATATATATATACATACATAAATAATCACCTAAATACAGATATACACAATTACATGTATATGTGTGCGAATGTATGTATGCACACACACACACACACACACACATACACACACACACACACACATATATATATATATATATATATATATATATATATATATATATATATATATATATATATATATATATATATATATATATATATATATATATATATATATTGTGTGTGTGTGTGTCGTAGGTATGAATATCAACGCTATTCAATTCTTCTTGAGTGGCATGAAATTGCGTATGAGTAAAAGCAAATTGTGTGATGAGGAAATTCACAATTTACACAACTACTTTCATCTCATCATTAAGTTATAAATTTGAAATATTCGCACAAAGGTTTTTCTGGCAAATGATGCAATGAATTTTGAACAGTTGGTTGGTTCGTTTCAACTTCCAGGAATTTGACACATCAAAGCAAATTTATACAAATAAATATATATATACATACATATGAGTCTGTGTATGTGTGTGTGTGTGTGTGATTGTATATATACAAAGCATCTCTATGTTGAGCGAGATGAAGTGGTGACAGAGATTTGATATTGTACAAGAAAGAGAGGAATGTAGAAAAACGAAGGAACAAAAGAAAACGGACAGATATTCGAAAGACAGAGGGAGGACGGGAAACGGAAGGGAGCAATCGCATCAAATGTGGATATAATTTATTACTGTATCAGAACCAACAAAAGATGTTGGCACACGTATCAATATATATACACTTATATATACATACTCTCTCTATCTCTTGTATAGACACGCAAACACATATGTGTACATGCGTATATGCATATGTTTGTATGTATGTTTGTATCTATGTATGTATGTATGCATGTATGTATGTGTGTGTATGTATATATATATATATATATATATATATATATATATATATATATATATATATATATATATATATATATATATATATATATATATATATATATATATGTATTCATATATATATATGCATATATGTAAATAGATGATTTCAGACATCTTTATATATGACTACATATTGAGAAAACGCATTCACATGTACACGTGCAAAGAGATATATGAGAGAGAGAGGGACAGATCGACAGGCAGAGTAATCGAGAGAAAGGGAGAATATTTCATCATTCTCTTTGTTTTAGCCTTACAACTCCGGGCTGGCTCTAGCACCACCTAGAATTTGTACTTTTACATATTCTTCGTTGGCTGATTTCTTCAGGTTTTG
Source organism: Octopus bimaculoides (assembly GCF_046866305.1). Taxonomy (NCBI): domain Eukaryota; kingdom Metazoa; phylum Mollusca; class Cephalopoda; order Octopoda; family Octopodidae; genus Octopus; species Octopus bimaculoides. The sequence continues at coordinate 10,798,568 of NC_142937.1, read as the reverse complement.
GAGACTTCATATCATCACTTCTGCATGTACTTTTCCATTGCTTGTTAGCCCATTTGGCGTATGATGCATTTTGACACTGCCGTCCTAGTCCGTACCTCATGTCCGGTGGTTGGTTTATGTGGTATCGTGTATAGAAAAATATCGAGTCCGGTGTTGTAGACCTGCACGTCCACATCGTGCAGTTATCCTAAAGTTTTTACGGCAGGGCATTGATGATCCGTGGTTCTTTGAAACTAAGCTGTTACAGGAGCTGGTTTTTAATTTACATGGGCTAGGTTATACACTTAGTACAATGCACTAGCATCCAGTTCTGGCAATTGTATAAAACAAGACGCAGAAATTAGTTATTAATTTTCCAGGTGTAGCTTATCACATATCTGTCGCATTTTCGATCGGGCGAGTTAAGTTGTATTTATTTTCAGCCTCTCCCTGTCGCCCAGCTACTGTACTGTTACAATCCTTTTAGTGCAGTCACGTTGGACTGCTTCAAAATCCGCGGTTACTTGGACGCTATATGTTGTCCATAGCTGAGAGCAGTGGTCCAAATGTCTCAGAACAAAAATCCTCAACAGAGTCAACATGACTTCTTAGTCTCCTGTCTTGAGGGATCTTAGCATCCATCCTGCGAGTTGTCTGCACTTTGTTGCCATCCTAGTAATATGCATTTGAATTGGTGTATCACTACACATAATGATCTCTATATTTCAGACTGTCTGTGACTCTAGGATTGTAGTAATTTCTAGGCGTATATGTTGAGGTTGCGGTGCACTTATAAGTTGATAGTGCAGTGCTTGAACTTGTCCAACATTTATTTGTATGTTGTTTTCTTCAGCCCTCTTGCGTATTGCAATTGGGTCCCGCTGCAAACTTGCGACATCGTTTGATAATAATTTTGTCTCGTCGACGTAGCTGGTGAAAGTGGATCTACAGGTGACCTTAAGCATATATGCAGGAGCTATTATAAACGGTAATGAATAAGGCCCTAGAGGATGCCACACACAATTTGTGCTTCCTCAGAGACGGTTCCCTTCACTGCATCTGCCGAAGTTCTGTTAATTAGAAAGCCATGCAGCCTCGCTCACATTTAACATGTTGTGCCAAAATCTCGCGCCTTGTGACTTATCATACCATGCTCCACATTATCAAAGGTCTTTCCCAGACCAGGAGACATAGTATAAATATCTGAATGGTCACGAAGATAGTTCAAAACCCAGTGATAGAGCGGTAAGAGCTGTGTGAGGCAACGTCTTCCTAGTGTTATAAACAAGAGCATAACAATTCGTGTTTATTTTTCCATGCAGTATGTGCCATAGACCTGTGGAAACTGTAGATTTGTAGGGCTGCCATTATTAGGTCGTTCAGTGGTAATCCTTCAGCCATGGTTTATGCTTGCAGAAAGGGATGTAGTTGTTCGATTTACCAAATTTCGCCCGATCTTTTGAAGTACATAGATTTTTAAACAGATATTCGAATTCTGATGCTCAATCCGTAAGTGATGATATTTTAACTACAGACACAGTCTCTCTACTGAGCTCTCACACATATTCCGTCTCCAGTTGTTCACTCACAAAGCTCTGATAAAGCAGAAGATAGTTTAAAATATATTCGTTGAGGTGTTACGGAATAGTTCAACTCGAAACTTTCATGATTGCAATGCAAGATTCCCAAGTACGTCTTCATGATTGAGGCACAGTTTCAATACTTTACATAGTAAGGCATTTCAGCATGTTTTAGTATGTTTAATGAGACACATATACTTTCAAAGTTAATACTTATACTACATTATTAAGCCTCTCAATCACGGATGAACTTTTTCGGTGACTTGAACTTTATCAGATCATAGAGGTACGTTATCACCTTTTGTGTTAGAAAAAGGGTTCTGTTCGGATAAAGAAGCACACCCAGAGTATTAAGAACAATTGAAAGAAATGCAGGTCATCTCCTTAAGAGTGTATAATTCGCCAAAATTGTTCGAAAAGGAACAAATAGGCGACCAGGTTTTATTCTTTGTCTTTTGCTGTAATTACATGTTTAACAAGACCTACCTATATATCATTCTACCTTTACTCATAGAATCCCTAAAACTCTACAGTTAATCTCTTGAACGGCAATCACGGTTTATTCACCTATTTTTCTTGCAGATCAACTTAAAATCCATTGAATGAATAATACAATCTCATTTGCGAATGTAAGGACCACTTGCCACGCTTTACATCGTCTTATAACAAAAGTATATGTTTAAGTTATAAAATTATACATAAATCTATCACTATATGTGCTAGGAGCACACGCATTCGGTCAAAGTTTATGACGCAATATATTAATATCCTTCTCCCATTGTTTTCAATAAAAGGGAATCACCTAAGCATATCGCAGCTTTCAAAATTGCAAATCTCCTTTCTTTCTTCCGAGATGTACATGATTGAGAAAAATGTCGATATGCGCTAATGATTTCACTGCTCTTTCTTCTGTATGGATAAGCTGCCAAATACCTTTATTATGTTAATTATTTTATTGGGATTATAGCGGGTTTAGGAAGAGGCACGGTAGCCTGTCTTATATAAACCATTACGTTCCCTTGTCGTTTTCATTACAACAATATAGTTTACATGATTGTCATTCTTTGGATACGTATGTTCCTGACCTCATTTTGCAACACTGTATGAGTTGTCTCTTGTGGTTGAATATGAATGCAATCTATAGAATTGCGAGGGTAATGGTAATTGCACGGAACATTTTACAATTGGATTCCAGCTTGCAGTTACGCAATTGTTCTCCCTCCTATCCGAATCCCGTGTTAGCTTTTCTCATGCTGCAGTCATGTGTGCCATTCCATCTAAAATATCAATCTCTGCACTACCACTGTGCACATTATTAATTGCATGTCCCAAATTTTTCTGCATTTCGTCTTTGATGGACATAGATTATGCAACTTGATTCGCTCAGTGCGTGACTAATAAAGAATTATTCATGCCTCTTTGCATAATAGCATTGAGATGTCTATTTCTCCTGTTTCTTATTGCCAGGATACCGGTCGGGGAAATTTCGACCTGTCTAATTTTCATAGGTGACTATAGTGATCCGTGCTAATTACACTGTCTTCTCTCACACATATAACACTTACATGATGTCAGTCTGGTTGCAGAGGTATGACGGAGGCTAACGGATGCCAATGAGTTCAGAATTGATACAGCGTAGTTTCTGTTTGTTTTCCCCTTTCTGTTTGAAGATAATATTCGGACCACTATTGGGAAATAAGATTTGTAATGCTATGATGAACCCTTTTAAATTTTAATATTAACACCAATAATTTACCTGAAAGCATATACGTGTAGTGCGTGTCAATCGCCCGACAGAGAAAAATCTTTATCAACACGACTATTACTCTGATATTAACATATTTCATATTGTATTATATTTAAGAGTAAAGCATGAAACATTTAGCAAAGAATTTTCTATATATGTAGGCACCTTCGGGAAAATAGCTTTTTAAGCATTGCCGATATATGCATGAAAATGATAGTGGCAAGCTAGCTTCATTCCCACAGACATTTTATACTGTGCAGATTTGGTTTTGCACTCATTACCTTATAAACCATTATATACAACACACTCTCTATGCATTATTTCTTACACCCAGGCAAGTTTAAGCTAATAATGAATTATCGAGTGGCTACCAGAGTCGAATGCTTCCGTAAAATTAACGATTACTAGACTAGGTTCGTTGCGATGTTTGACATATTTCCGTTAATAATGACGAAGACAAAATACCACAGCTCAAATATTTCTTCCTCTTTGCGACATTCTCAAAATGTCTATTGTCTAAGTGATTTGCAAAATTATTCCTGAATACATCCTCTTGTCAAACACACCGATAAAACTCGCATGCGATCGTCTTATGCTTTTTAGTATGGAAACATCACTTGTATTTCCTAGTCTGATAGGACATTGTCTATGTGGTATAAATCAAGCATCAATGGTGTTTCTGTCATCTAACGAGTTGTCTTCTCTATTTTACCACACTTCTATTAATATTATTTCTACAATATTAATCCTACTCTATTGTACCGGTGTCTCCTTGTAGTCTCCTTATTTAATGAGTAACATAATGCTGCGAAAATTAACAGCTGAGCTTCTTCGATTACACGCATTGAATGGAAAAACGAACCTTCCTAATTTCTATATCATATCATGCCTGTGTCATATACCTTAACACAAATCAAAGATGACATTTTATAATTACTTATATCACATTCAACCATCATAAATTTAATCAAAGATTATGGCTTCTAGTTTCTCATAGTGCAAATACTAAAACCTAGTATTGTTCTGGAATTCACCTCCTTTTCTTCGGTACCCCATTGTATATGTTTTTTGTTCTTTTTCGTGGATATATATGTATATATATATATATATATATATATATATATATATATATATATATATATATATATATATATATATATATATATATATATATATATATATATATATATATATATATATATATATATATATATATATATATATATATATATATATATATATATATACACATATATACATATATATATATATATATATATATATATATATATATATATATATATATATATATATATATACATACATATATATATATATATATATATATATATATATATATATATATATATATATATATATATATATATATATATATATATATATATATATATATATATATATATATATATATATATATATATATATATATATATATATATATTAGTTAATGTAGTTACACTTTGGTCTAAATTTGTTTATTTATATTTTAATACATTTTAATTGCAACAAAGGAAGTTATAGATACTTTATTGTTAGTATTTTTTCCGTTATCTACTGATATATGTTTTATATAACTCCCGATCTTATCATTAAATACCTTTTGTCTAATACACGCCATTATGAACATTCTGTTGGAAGTCTCCACTCTAATATTCCTCTCTTTGATATAGGCATTGTTCCGTGAATTTATGATGTTGGTTTAGTGATGTATACAATATACATATGCGTGTGTGTGCATGAGTTTGTAAGCGTATGTTAATATGTGTGTATATGTTTATGTATATATATACATTCACACACACACATATATATATATCTATATATCCGTGTGCGTTTTGTGTTTATATGTACATGTGTATATATGTATATGTGTATATATGTATATGTATATATATATATATATATATATATATATATATATATATATATATATATATATATATATATATATATATATATATATATATATATATATATACACATAAATAAACACATACACATATGTATGTATGTCTGTATGTATGTATGTATGCATGTATAGGTAGATAAATTGCTGTTTAGTCATTTGATTTTCCTTTGTGATGGGAGAGGTGGAACCTTTGGTTCAGCAGAAACACTAACCGTATTTTCATTGCTGGAGACATCTCAGTGTATCGGAAAGGTTTCTGCTTGTGTATAGCTACATTAATTCATATATATATATATATATATATATATATATATATATATATATATATATATATATATATATATATATATATTATTCACGCCACAAGACCCTATTGAATGAACAGCACATGGAATTTATGTCTCTACTATATCGATTTGTAATAACAAAATATGAGCTCTTATCGGAATTTACATACCATGTACAGGGGCCGGATTTAAACCATGGGGAGAAGGCCCCTAATAAACAAGATTTAAAGTCTTAGAACATTACCAAATTTAAATCTCAAATCCCATCTCTTTCAAATAATTGAACTTGGTGAGTTAGCAATGAATTTAAATAAATGACTGAAAATGTCGCTTCATAGATACACTTTTGAAAAATTCTAATTTCGTTTTCCACACATCCACTTGTGGTGTTTGACTGTTTCTCCATTGTGAAAAGTACAATGAATGAGGGAAGAGTGGGCCAAGATTTTTTTTTTTCCATTTAAGGTGAATTACATATGTTTCAGAATGGAAAAATAAAATAAAATGACAGACAATTACGAAAACGAATAAAATCATTTTTGTGGTTGTTCGTGTTCCCAACATATGATGAGTGTGTGTGTGTTTGTGTGTGTGTGTGTGTGTGTGTGTGTGTGTGTATGTGTGTGAGTGTGTGTGTGTATGAGAGAGTGTCAGACAGAGAAGAGGGGAAGATACCAACATTTAAAAGACATGGATTTTAAAGTTCCTATGGAAAGATAACACATAATATGCGATTAATGAAACTCAACTAAATCTAACAGCTGAATATAAAATATTCTTTATAGCTTTTTCACTACAGCGTCTTCGCCAAAGATTATTCAGATATCTCATTAGCTACCTGAATTACAATCGGGTCAAACATGAGGAAAGATTTCTTGAAAATATTACGTGACACCTATATTACAAACTCTCGACGTGAACATCAGCTATGTAGACCAGGGCTTCGCAAATACTTTTTGGACCCCTTTGCGTCCTATTTTACTCCCGTGGACCAACCACCACCTCCACCACCATACCCATTCGATGTTCAGAAAGTGAAGCTGGTGTTGCTCTGCCAGTTTTAAAATATTCTACGCCAATGTTGTCAATTATAATTGAAGATCACCTTTTTCTACAATGTCGATTCGACAACGGGCTTTTGACGGTAAGTTAGTGACATGACTGAAACCACATTTAACAAGGTAAGATAAAGGAAAAGCAGTAAAGTACAACTACGCTTCTCCCCGCCAGAATAGTGGATACTTTGTAGCACTGTCACTTCTTTTCCATACGTTATGTTCTCCATCTATAAATCTTGCCTGAAATATTCCATCACTCTACAATTCAATGAGATTCTCTCTCCTGCAAACAGACATCTACATCAGCCACATTAACTTCAAAAAGAAATGTTACTCAACGCTGTATATTTAACTTCAGCAGGTCAGTAAAATGAGCTTGCATATCATTATGCAATATTTTCAAATGTTCAGTATACAAGGTCATCATCATGCAAATTTACTGTTACTCGATTCCAAACTAGGAAATTGTAATAAAACACAACATGCAATGTTTATTTTCTACAGTTGTACTTTCATTACAAAAGCAGTAATAGCTCCTCTGGAGGATAGAAGATCAGATTTTTTTCCTTGAATATTTTTGTTAATCGAATTACTTTTATAAAATATATCCGATGAATAAAATACATCACATTTAGCAACAACAATTTCTGGGCCCCTATAAATCAGGCCCTCCAAGGGCAGAAACATTTCTACTCATTCTGCACAGCACTTTTCTTGGATAATGGAACTGAAACTGTAACATCCTACATATGTTTTTATTGTTATTTTTATTCACTTATTTCCCTTTACTTCATCTATCCATACTTTTCCAAAATGACTCCTGAACTTGAACTCTGTTATTTCCCTCTAGTTAACTCTCTCATAACGTCTCTGATGAAAGGAGATCTATAATATCGCAGGAAGAGTTGTCAGTCTACATATCTCTTTATAAATGTCTTATAAATTCCACACATATTTCGCTTTGTTGTCTCATTTTATTTAACACACACACGCACAAATACATACATACACACACACATATATAAACATATTGTGTCATGCTTACCAGAAATTGCGACTCGAGTTAAATATAAAAACTAGTCCAGATCGTTTGTATAGTATTCGCATATGTGGTAGCTATGCAGACTAGCTTGTAGTGGAATCGAGCGGTATACGTTGTAATAATGATGTCAAACAAAAGAGTAATCTTTTGAAATTATTTGATATGTACGCTTCAGGTTTGCGTAATATGTGGTACGAGATTCAGCCATTACGTAAACATTGTTCAGCCAAAACGTTTGAAAATAGGAAGAAATTCATGGAAGCATTTCAATATATGTGTGCTTAGAGAAGTAAGCCTCCTGCTAAGTCAGGAGATTCCATTCCACTTCTTTCTTCATTTCTATATACACATCTATCCTCCTACCCCCAACCCTTTTATTTTATCGACCCCGAAAAGATGAAAAGCAAAGTCAACATCGGTGGAATTTGAACTCAGAACATAGCGGCAGACGAAATACCCCTAAGCCTTTCGTCCGCCGTGCTAACGGTTCTCCCAGCTCTTTCGGTGTTTACTTGTTGACATCGTAAAAATCCTCAGCCGAAATTACACAGTCACAGATTAATTCAAACAGTAAGCTATTTTTTCATTAAATTCAGATCAACTTAAGCGCTTCACCTTCTTTATTTACTTAAATCTTAAATTTCTAAAACATACACTTTACTCATTCATACAGTCATATGAAAATCAGCTCTCTGAAACATCCAAACTGCTACAATACTGAAATTTCTGTTAAAAACAAATATATTACATTCTTCTCCCTGTCAATCTGTCCTTTTACCACCTCTCTCTCTCTCTCTCTCTCTCTCTCTCTCTCTCTCTCTCTCTCTCTCTCTCTCTCTCTCTCCCTCTCTCTTTCTCTCTCTCTCTATCTCTCTTTCTATCACCCTCTTCAATACTTGTGAAGATGACTTGATGACATCATAAAAATACTCAACCGAAATCACAGTCACAAACCAATTCAAACAGTAAGCTACGTTTTCGTCACCTATTGACATTTGTCTCGCGTCCATTTTATTCCAGTAGCTATGATAAAAATAATAATAACAATAATAATAATAATAATAATAATAATAATAATAATAATAATAATAATAATAATAATAATATGTTTGTCAGCCCCAACACACGCGCGCGCGCACACATACTCGTGTGCATATGTATGTCTGTATATATATGGATCCACATACATACCCATATTTATACAATAGCAGTATTATGTTCATAGTACCTATTTATGCGTTTGCACTCATACACTCATATGTACCCGTATAGGTACATATGAACCCAAGCTATCTGCTGTATATATATATATATATATATATATATATATATATATATATATATATATATATATATATATATATATATATATATATATATATATATATATATATATATAAGTATATATATATATATACTGATAAACGTGTTCGTGCGTGTGTGTGTGTATATATGTACTAGCAAACCAATGTACAAATTAGATGCTGTCTTGTATCTCTCTTTCTATATATATATATATGCATACACACATATATGTATATGTATATATAAATATATGTATATATATATATATGTATATATATATATATATATATATATATATATATATATATATATATATATATATATATATATATATATATATATATATATATATATATATATATGTATATATATGTATACATATATATACATACATACACATGCACACACACACACACGTATATATGTGTATCCATCTCTCCAAGCATGGGTGTCCAACTGACACTTAGACATTTGCAATTAGTGGCAGCAATGATATTTAAAATAATCAGCATAAATTTAATGCGCTGTCAACTATCTGCAGACCGCGTCGTATCGGTTTCCGTCGCTAAGATTATACTTGCATAATATGCCATCGCCTCCATCATTATCATCAACGTCATACTTTCCATCCTCACCTATATCTTCATTATCGTCATCACTGTCATCATCATATCTTCATCACCGTAAGCTGCAGCCAGAGCAGTAGCAGCTGTAATAACAAAATTATTAATGGTACGTTTTATACGTCGTCTGCTAATAATTGGAATGTGTAGAATGTATCCGTGGTTACACATGTACATCTATAGAGAAAATTGTCATGTATGAGCATATATATGTACGCATACGTACAAAGATATACATACAGATTAGATAGACGTTCTGGTGAAAGAAGAATACAAAGATCGTGTTGTATTGTAAACTGTGGACAGATAAGGTCATGTGACACTCTCGGCAGGACACCTCGTCAACGTATAATGCTGTATATATCAGAGGAAAAGAGAAAGAACTGGAAAAGTTTGGTAAGTAAAACGATTTGGGATGCGAGATTTTCCGCTTCTGGGAAAGTAAGATTATAAAGACAAATAACAACAGCAACAATAGCAATAAAAACTTTTTACTAAAATAGGCACAAGGGATTGGAATTTAGGGGTAGGGAAATAGTCTATTCTGTCGACCCCAGTACTTTAATGGTATTATTTTACCGGCACCGAAAGGATGAATGGCAAAGTCAATCTCGCGAAATTTGAACTCCGAACGTAAAAAGACAGTCGAAATGCCGCTAAGCATTTTTTGTAGTGTGCTAATGATTCTGCGAGTTCGTTGCTTTAATAGGGGCTAGAACGAGGCAAGATTTGCTATGGACACAAACCGCAGAGAATGGCTGAATCGGAGACGAGGAAAATCCTCTGAGACTTCCCAGTGAAGCAGAGCAGGTGCAAGAGCATAACAGACCGGACCTAGTGGTGGTGGACAAGATGCACCACATATGTTATATAGTTCATGGTGCATGCACCTTTTACCCATGAATAGTCAAGAAGGAAAGCGAAAAGATAGATACGACCCTCTTAAGTGCGACAATGAAGGTGAAGATAGTGCCAGTTATTGTTGGTTCCTAGGGAACAGTATCAGAAGGCATCAATAAGAATATAAAGGAAACTGGAATAAAATGACGAGTAGAACTGTTACAGAAGTTTCACCTCCACGGCACTGTCAGAGTAATCAAAGAAGTATTAGGCAGCTGAAAGGAACGAATAGCATGATACTGTAAGCTGCTAAGTAAACGCGCAACGCATGCAAGACACCAGGAGCTCCAATAAAATATGTGATACATAGAAAATAATATTTATAATAACCATAATAATAATAATTTTGTTCCTGCAAAACTGGTAATTTTCAAATAACCAGAGATAATTTTTTAAGGGTTTAGGAGGAAATATAGAAAATAATACACCTCTGGAAGCAAAAGAAACCCGCCATTTTGGAATAACATCGAGAGGCAAGTCTTTTCGCACAGCCACAATGCTGAGTGGATTAATTCCATGAAATCCGAACTCCATCACCCGGAGTCTTCACGTTAGGACCATGTGCGCATAACGGAAGACGACATTGCACAGATATGAAAACTGCCAAACACGAAAGCAGCAGGACCAATCGGAATTCAAGGCTACTGGCTCAAGTGGTTATGTCAATACACAAGAGAATTGCGTTGCAATTATACAATTGCCTACAGAGTGGTACAGATCCGGAATGGATGGTTGACAGAAGAACAGTATTGTTAATAAAATATCGGTGAAAGGGCAATGAGGTTGGCAATTATCGACCCATTGCTTGTCTTAATCTCCTTTGGAAAGAATTAACAGGTACCTTCAGGGTAAATATACACGTTCCTTGCGGAAAATAAACTGCCCGTCAGTAGAACAAAACGGATGCCGAAAAGGATCCAAGGGCACCAAGGACCAGCTTGTGATAGACAAAGTTATAATGAAGAACTGTAGATGGTACCAAAAAAAAAAAAAGACTTATGCATGGCCTGGATAGACTTCAAAAATGATTACGACGTATTGCCACATTCATGGATTCTGGAAACACTCGACATGTATAGAATAGTTGAATACGTGTGTGAAATGATTAAAAACAGTATGCCTAGTTAGAAAAGGCGTCTTTCCTGTAACGACCAGCACTTAGCTGAGGTAACAATCAAAAGAGGTAGCTTCCAAGGAGACTCTAGTTCCCTTCTGTTATGTTATATAGCCTTGATCTCACTTTCTGCAGGTCAAAGTGTACTATGAGCTGAGAAAGAATGGACCACATCGCAACCACTTTCTCTGCATGGATGATTTAAAACTTTTCGTAAGAACAGAACCTGAAATGGAGAGGCTGGTTGAGACTGTGCAATTGTACAGCAACGATACAGGGATGGAATTCGATATAACGAAGTGTGCTTATTTTAAAGCGGGGGAAAAGAGTAGATTGTAGTGGCATAGAATTGCCAAATGGAGATAGAGCGCAAGACCCAGATGATGATAGGTACAAGTACCTTGGGATCCTGGTGCTGGACAATGTCTTGCACAGAGAAATGCAAGACAAGGTCTTACTGTATATTTCAAGCGCCTCAAACTTCTCTTGAAATGAAACCTCAACGCAAGGAACCTTTTGACTGTAATCAACATATGGGCTGCTGCTGTAGTCCGCTATATTGCACCCATCCTGAGATGGACACAAGCGCAGATTGACCAACTAGATCGCGCTACCCGAAAGACAATGACAATGCATGATGCCCTCCACCACCCTAATTCAAGTGTACATAGGCTCAACATAAACAGAGATAAAGGTAGACGTGGGCTGATTAGCGTACGGGAGTGCATCAACAGTGAAAGAAGAAACATAGCAGAACATTTGATAAACAGCATGCTGTTAGTGCAGAAGGAATTAACGAAAATGGACTTGAGAGTGCTCATGAATTCTGAAGAAGAACAGCCAACGAGAGAGAAGAAACCTTACTCCGCATGGAATTGCATAGTCAGTTCCAATGTGAAGCTAACAAATTAAAAGTCCAAGAAGGATCATGGAGGTGGCTTTACAAGGGTGACCTAAGAAAAAGATACTGGAAACATAATCATTGCTGCCCAGGACCAGGCATTGAAAAAGAATATATATCACACAAGTGCATAGGACTTCTGCAGAACGTGAGAGAAGAAGAAGAAGAAGAAGAAGAAGAAGAAGAAGAAGAAGAAGAAGAAGAAGAAGAAGAAGAAGAAGAAGAAGAAGAAGAAGAAGAAGAAGAAGAAGAAGAAATGTCGGCGAATTTCGCTATTCCCACTCCACGACAGTAACATGAGAAGGTTGTGGAACATATCTGCAAATTAACTATATTTTAATCCCATGATTTTGTTTTAGTTTACTTTTACAGACGCTCCTAAAATTAACTTGTTATTATTCAATATTATGTCACGCACCAACAATCGTCATTTGCTTCCAGGCAGCATGTCTTAATATCATTTAGGATTGATATGTCCTTTAATGCGGAATCATCTTATGCCTCCAAATTGAAACAGACAAATGCACACAACAGAAGTACGTGCAGGCAACACATAACACACACAGAAACACAATCACGCAGTCATACACACTGAAACCAAACAAAATATTCGTATATAAGTATGTGCAGATGTGTATATTTGTATGCAAATTTACACTCATACAGGCACATACGAACAAAACTTCGTAACGCCACATGTGAAAGATATGTGTTGGTGAAAGGTCTCTACTAATGTACGACTACGTCTTTGAATGTGTCATATATACTTAATTGTTTGTGTATGCATGTACGTGTGTGTGTGTGTTTGTGTATGTGCACGTGTCTGTGTGGATATGAAAGCGTATGTGTTCTAGTATGCGCCTAACTGTATCAGCATATCTTTTATCTTCATGCTTTTGACAAACAAAGCAAGAAGCAGGGAAATAATAGATAACTAGAAAGTCTAATTGATTACTAAACATGTAACAGTTTAGATGAAAGCTATGAAGCCAAATCTTCCAATTAGACTATCTTCTTGTAATCATAAACTTCAAAAGTAATTTTCCGGTGATTTTTGCTTTCTGTAATGCAATTTCATTAAGCCTGTCTTGTATTTTCTTATATATATATATTTTCCCCTCGATAACAATTGTATCAATTCTTGTCAATAACAAGAGTATAAAGTCTGTGTAGTTTGTTAAAGCAACAAAGGACAAATATATACGGTTTCTTTATTGTTACGTGCTAACAGTGAACAGACGGACACAAAAGCACATATAAAGATAACGCACGTTCTATAGATTTGTATTATTATTCCATTCAGCAAGATGTTCAATAGTGATTCACAATTCCCATATCACTATTCTTTCATTTGAACACATGTACAGGATGTGTTATTTGCAATACAGTTTGCGATTAGATCCTATAGCATCGTGAGTTCAAATCCCTCCGGGATAGAATTTGCATTTATCTTTCGGGGTATATAAAATATGCAGCCAACTTAAACACTTGCGCTTATACATAACCGTGACTTTCAGCAAAATTACGTATAATCTGCCATAGTTTGATTTTAAAACTTATTAATTTGGCAAAATGGTATACACGATACTGAAATAATCTAGCATGCTAAGAAGGTACGAACTATTCCGTCTTTTAAATGCAGAGTTTCTACAGAGCAGTTGTTAGAAAGCCCCAATCACTTCCTCATGTAGGAAATGATCATCTTTTTATGATGTCAGCAGTGGCGCATCTACTGTATAACTAATGAAACTTAACCTTCAGGTTCCCTAATACCTGAGGAGCTCCTCTAATCAACTTAATTTCTTCAATCTGTCAATATTTTTCTTTTTATATTTTGCCATGCAGACAGGGGCCGATAAAACGAAATAGACTGAGAAAAAAGTTTTGCCGCTATACCAGTCCCCTAAAACAGGATGGTGCCAGTGAAACGACAAAGAAAAGCGAAAAACAAACATGTGTGCATGTATATATGTGCGTTTGTGTGTTTTTGTGCGGGAATATATATATATATATATATATATATATATATATATATATATATATATATATATATATATATATATATATATATATATATATATATATATATATATAGCGTTTAAAAGAAATATACAGAAAAAAGTTTTATTCTCTCTTGTTTAAGTTCCGTCTCCAAGAGCAGCAAGGTTCTAGGTAAGTGACAAAGAAAAGTAAAAAGCATGTATGTATGTATGTATGTATGTATGTGTGTAAGGTAGGTATGTATGTATGTATGTATGTATGTAGATGTGTGTGTGTATGTATGCATTTAAGTATGTTTGCGTGAGTTTGTATGCATGTGTGTGTGTATGAATGTATAGAGAAATAAACTGAATTCCTGTCTCTAATGCGACTGATCAATGATGACCTAAAACTGACCGTTTCAAAACAAATAGGCACACACACACACACGCACACACACATACACACACACACAAACACACACACACACACACACACACGCACACACGGCCACATTAGCACTGCTGAGCGTTACTGTTTTAGCAAGTCTTCGAAATCTTCCTAACAGGTAAATACAAGATATGTTCCAAAATTTAGATTTTGATTTATTTTTGTTTTGTAACTATGAAATTACATCTCTCAACAGCTGAAAGCACTTTTATTTTTTTAATTTAAAATTATTGCATATATGTTCAAATGTTACAGTTTTAGATCTAACAATTTTCTTCAGTACAAAGTAGCAAACTCGGGCAAAATGAGTAAGTTCTGATTTCTTGTTGTTTTTTTCCTTGTTTTACGAATTTGAAATAATTTTATTGTATTTTACATTCTGAAACATTTTCAAATCTAATTTTTAAAAATAATCTCTTTCTTCTCTTGTACTGTATTTTCAGTATGACGAAAAAGCCAAACACTACAAGCGCATGTGTGAAAAAGCAAATCAGAACTTTGAACAGATAGGGAGATTTTCAGTCATTTAAAATGTATAATAGGAATAATTTTTTATTGTAGAAATGTATAATGGGATTTAAAAATTACTTGTTTTCCCTTTTGTGTAATATATAATAACAGTTTGTCACAGAAGCACCTTGTGAAATTAAATTTGAGAGGAATCATATCAAGTAAAGTAGAAATGAATATATTATGTCATGCATGAAATAATTCTTACAGCGTGGCAAAACTACTAAAATAACTGGCAATAGGGCCAGGCAGATGTAAAGAACATGGACCGTACTCACTTCCGGTTTTGGGGGAGGGGAGTTGTACAGAAACACACTTTTTCGACTGCAGAGATTCTGAATCTGCATACGAAATCGGAATTTCAAAATTTTAATTCAGCCAAACCCCACCCCTCCCCGCTACCCCCTTCCCTTTTCACTTTTTTTAGAAAGTCTTTCGGCGAAACATGCCGAGAAACACGGAAATTATGATTCTGGAAAAATTCTTGTAAAATTTCAATTTTTCGAAAATAAATAAATAAACAACCTTCCCCTCCACCAGCGCATCTGTGACAGAAAGTGAAAATGTGGTTGATGGTGAACTTGAAAGTGGACAAAAAACCCTCGGTTATATTTTTCGATTATGTTTCGTTTTTATCCCCCTTTTACCTGTTTCAGTCATTTGGTGGTGGGGTACTTGCCGGTGGGGTACCTCCTTGAAAGTTTTTAGTTGAACGTGCCGACCCCAGATTTTTTTTCCTTTTTACTTGTTGCAGTTATTAGACTGCGACCATGCTGGGGCACCACCTTATAGTCTTTTTAGACGACTGTATGGAACCCAGAGTATTTTTCTAAGTCAAGTCAAAATAATCTCAGTAATATATTTCGTTTTATTATTTTTTTTCCCTTGTACTTCTTAAATAATTAGAATGCGGTAATTTTGGGGGCACCGCCTTGAAGAATTTTTAGTCGAATGTATCGACGCTAGAATTTTTGGTAGGCGATTTTCAACCAGGGCATGAAGTTAAGTCTAGAAGTTCTCTCCACATGCTAGAAATAGCAAAACAAGTACGAAACTCCAAAGTCTGGGTTTGATGTATTTGAAGATTACCTTCTGCTAGCATCTTTGTTTTCGTATGTTAAAAAACTGTGAGAAAATTCAACCGACAGGAGTGCACACTATGAATCAGTAGCAAAAGGTTTATGTGAATATATCACATCAAATTATTCTGATGTTTCAAAACGCATTGTTACGAAGAAATTTGCAGATGGAACAAGTGATTCCATAGGGCTTCTTTGAAAGGGGATGAAAAATTTAGGACAGAAATTCTAAATCAAGTCTATGACTGCTCGATAATTCAGTTAAGCAAGAAGAGGGAGCCATATCAGCAGATTGCGAAAAGGTTCAAGTTTCCGTCAGAATTGATGAACAATTCAGAATTTGATGAGGACAGTACCTAACTGATATCGCATTACAAAGACGATAGTAACCACAAATTAATAAATGAGTGTTGTCAGTTCAAAGCGTATTTACACCTTAAGAAATCGCAAAACACAAAAGAAAATACACCATCAAAAATGCAATGCACAGAAATGTTTCAGCTTATTTATGAGCAGCAATTAACCGATTGTCTAGCAAGAAAGAACTGATATTGGACCAGTGCCTACGTTAGTTATTATTGGCGTAATGATTCTCCCAAGTCATAACGATGCAAGCAATCCTTTTTGGGCCTATTTTCACAATATTTTTCGCCGCAAGTTCTCAAAAGACATATTTCATGTCTTGCTTGTAAATAGAAGTTATAGAAGAGTAAAAAGATCGACAATAAAAATCAATGTAATTATAGGGTTAATTTTTACCGTTAATGCTTTCGAAACATTTTTTGCCATCATAGACATGAAGCTATTGTTGTGAAATTAGCATTTTCTATTCTATATTCATAATTCTTTCTATTTTAAACTCATTTTACCTTATTTCTGTCGTCTCTGGTTCTATGAATGTTCGTGTTAAAAATCATCTGCATTTTACTTGCCATATCATATCAGCTTCTAAGATTTCAATGGTGCTAAACGTATATATTTAGCTTAAGATTTAGATCAATAGAAAGTTGAACATTTGTTTTGTTAACAAATAATTTGAACTATTCTTAAGAAGTTCCTAACATTTGTTAAACCATAACGAGCACAGAATATCTGTCATCAGAGTATGAAACCAGTATAGTTTCTAATCTTCTTAATATGTAATTTGCTTAAGCTTCTTAAGCTTTGAATTTCAGTTGTGTTGTTACGCTATTTATCTTGCTAAGTATCATCAACATATTAGCTTCAGCATTTTTAATGTCTTTCATTTTGGAGGTATAATTTCGTGCGATTGATTTATAGACTTCTCTAAATGTAACAGTAACAGTATCCTTATAGAAACAAAGCTTTCCATTTTAGATACTTAACCACTAACTTACCTTTTTAGCAACCTCGTATATTCAGGGTTCTTATGTGGTGTTGATACATTTTGTTCAGTTATTCAAGAAATAAGCTTGTATATTTGATCCTCAAATGCACAAAATGGAGTCTGCGTTAGCTGAATACTCATATTGACAGCTATGGATTTGAGACACTAATTTCATTTTCATATCTAGTATATTGAAATATTTCTCAGTGTTTTAAAAGAGAAAGACAGTTGATCACAATGAATATATTATTTCTGGAAGAAACTTTATAATGCAGGCGATACTGTAATTCTATTAGCGCTGTAGGTTCGTGAATCATCTTCTGATAACCTGTTACTGTGTGTAGGGGATCATCAATGTGAAAGTAGAAATATTGCGTCAAGCTCCCAGATTTAGAAGGGGAAACGTAATGGATTTTATTTTTATTTAGATTCCCTTCAATGTAACAAATGCAATTCTGCTCAGCGAATTTCTGATACAGGATGAGATTAGGGTATAATATACATATAGTGTGCATATAATCAAGTTTGTGTAACAGAAAATTAACGTAGGGTACAAACGTACATCTATTCAGGCATACTTATCTATGCATATATACATACATACACACATACACATGCATGCATACACATGCATATATACATATATCAACAGACATATATAAATATATAAATATATATATATATATATATATATATATATATATATATATATATATATATATATATATATATATATATATATATATATATATGTATATATATATATATGTATATATGTATATATATATATATATATATATATATATATATATATATATATATATATATATATATATGTATATATATATATATGTATATATGTATATATATATATATATATATATATATATATATATATATATATATATATATATATATATATATGTATATATATATATATGGGAGAATTTACGAAAAAAACAACAGACGAGGACAGGTGTTGTAGACAACAAAAGGATGCATTAGCTTAACACTCGGGAATACAGAAAGTCTTTAATATAATATATATATATATATATATATATATATATATATATATATATATATATATATATATATATATATATTACATATGAATTCACACATATATGTATATGTATGTATTTGTCTATCAATATTTACTACTACTACTACAACTATTACTGTCAGTATCGTTATTAATATAATCATCGGGTATAAATCACTTAATATTGTAACTCTAATAACGTGGTGGGGCAAATTGAGTAAGACTAATAAAATTAATCTCCTATCTTTAGCCCTCAAGAATTGTACTTCTTTTAAAAAAGTTACTCATACATATCAATATCCATCCTTAGACATTAAAAAAATCTAAACTG
The DNA here is from genome assembly GCF_046866305.1 of Octopus bimaculoides. Lineage (NCBI taxonomy): Eukaryota > Metazoa > Mollusca > Cephalopoda > Octopoda > Octopodidae > Octopus > Octopus bimaculoides. Next base: position 10,779,359 of record NC_142937.1, on the reverse strand, counting down.
CGACAAAAGTTTTAAATGTTTTGGTCAAATGGAAGAGGATCATGGAGAATAACCCATGATATTAAATTCGCTAAATTTTGAAGCTCAACACAGAAATATTCTCAATAGCGTCTCCAAGGTCTTCTGCAATGAATCTCTCCTTGATATATTTGCGCACCACGCACGTAAAGACAATGAAGTGTTGAAGTCTTTACTCATTTTAGGTACTGTAGACATCAATTTTTGAAAATTGGTAATTATGAAATTAGACATTAGTGTGGAAACAAAATTGCTTGGAATTCAACAAGGAAAAGAAGTTTGATTGTTTAACACCAGTAATTATCGCGATATTATATTGGCAGCCTCAATTACATCGGTCTAAAAGTAAGTAAACATTTCTAGAAAGAAAAAAAAACGGTTAACTATGACTCAAACTGCTTCAACGTGAGCAACAACTATGCTGTTCAATTTTTATTCACAAATGTGATGCAATACTTGCAACGTAAAAGATTGTACAAAATTACATATTACCTATTTTGCCCCACCACAATATTTCGAAGGAAAAACTTCTAAACTATGTCACTGAATATGGTACAAACCGATTAAGTACCATAATTGTATTTTAGTGATTTCTAAGACAATATTGCTTTCTGTTTATCTTCCCGTTGTTGGCCTGAATTGGTTCTGCTAAAAATTTCATTACTATCGAATCTCTATTATATCCATCTTGAATTGTTTTGATCGAGACTAAAATAGTAATAAAAATTGTGGCAGGAAATTAGATCCATTATATTTATAACGTTCATTATTGTTTTGATATATTTTAGGCTTTGGATAAAACGCACATCGGTTTTAATCAAAGTTTTCGCTTACGTTACACTGTATTTTGTTCTATGTCCATGTGGGATATGAAGGATTTCTTACTGCTATCTTTAGCTGAGCAAACGAAAATATACACGCTCCAAATGCATGGAATCGTGTAGTAGAAACCATTCATTCTGAACTTAATGTATTTATTGTGACTGTGTTCAGTTGCTTTTGATTCATTGAAATTTAGTTAGTAGACGAGTGTAATTCTAGATTTGCTATATGAATTAAATTAGGCAACAAACACAAATGCCGTAATGTACGATGTAAATCATTCAACTCTGACCTACTTTTTTTTTTGTCAAAGGAGACTTTCAAAACAGGAGGCACAATGCAAGAGGGTGAAAAATTAAAGGAACCGACAAGTAGAACATTTGATGACACGCCAAGTACTATGCCTGTGTAAAATTGTGTTAGAAACTGAAACCTTGTACTTGTGTTCTCCAAGGCCGTCGAGAACAATGCAGTTGACCTTCATCTTCAACAATTGCCAGTCGGCAGTTTCAGAATAAACATATGCGATAATCGAATGTCTAAATTCAATGCTCTGGAAAGGAACGAATTTCATTAAGGTTTTGATTAGGAGCGCGCTAGCTATTACGTTATTGATGAAAACTGATAGAAGAGGCGCTATGTGCGCCCTAGATGTTGGTATATATATATATATACATTTAAAAAACAAGGTGAAGAACACGAAATTTCTTATTAGCGATAGAAGAGGAAACTTGAGATGATCACATGAAACCCAGCACATTTCTGCACGAATTCAAGGTACACGTTTAAGGCTGTGTCATTTCTATGCATCGTCAGATGTTTCTCTGTAGCACTTATGATGTCCAAAATGAGAATAGAGTATTTCATTTTTGAGTCACCTACGGTACGGAAATGTTTGTTGGCTTATTAGGTTACAATATTTTTCATTTCGAGGGCCACGAAAAATCATTGTGATGCACTTTTCGCTCTTTCAATGATTGCATTGTTATTGAAGCTTATATGTGCCAGCTTTACATGCTTATGAGGAAGTGAGCGATATTGCTGATATCTGTAACTTCCATGTTGAAGATATGCTTGTATCTCTTCCATTGAATGAAATAACCAATGAAGGACTTGCACACAGATAATATGCTGGAGAGAAGATACTTGGGATGGAATGTTAGCAATCAATGATGCGTGCTATTATATGCGTAGAAATAAAGCGCTTTACCGATGATGCATTGTAGGTATTCAATGCATACATGGCGTATGAGGTAAGTAAGCTGATCATTTTGATCTCCGATAGAACATGCCTCGATGGTTCAATCAGAAAAGAGGAAACCAATTCCAATGGCTAGAATTTCTACCAACAAAATTACGTGCAATTCACAGCCTGACATTTTCAATATACCCGGATTTACGGAAGCATTATACTACTAATTGAAAAACGACAAATATTAGTGGATAGATAGATAGATAGATAGATAGATAGATAGATAGATAGATAGATAGATAGACACATCCATCCATCTACACATGCATATATACATACATGCATGCATACATACATACACATACAAATATATACATAAATACATACATATACATTTATATGGTTGACAATCTTGCCAATTTCAGTCAATTCAGTTCATTACTCAGAGAATTATAAATGCTTGGACATTATACGTAAACATGCAACGGGAAAAATTCAACATTTAACTGTCGCTGCATTCGTTGCTATACATATTATAATTTATTGGATGCCATCTCCTTCATTTATGATTACATGAATGAATTTGCAGAGAGAACAAAGAACGAGAAACTTTTATTTTAAAATACATAAAATTTATATTTTACACAATGGAGTCGATAATATATTGAGATACTATACGATGTTTCATTAAGATGTTTCATTAAGTTTTATGAAGCAGGAACACTTATTTCTCAGGAAAACAATCGCACGTAAGTTAAGTTCACACCGATGTATCAGACAAAACAAATTAGGATTCATGGAAAAGTATGCCTGTAAAACGCATCCATAAAATACATGAGAAATACTTGAAAGAATTTTCGACGGTACATCTGCAGTTTAAACAATAAACATTTTGGAAATACTTCAACAAACGAATTGTTGAAATTATGATGACTTACAGATGCGTAGAAAGTATTTGAAATTCGAAAGAAGAAGTAATTTGAAGTAAATTTTGAGTATGTTCCATCAGCATAGTGCTTAGAAGATTTATAGATCAAATTTGATAAATGGAAAATAGCTGTAAGTGTAAATGAGGAGATTGCGATTGAATTCTTCAACATTTTGAGTGATGAGAGTTCAGAGACTTGGAGAAATTTTGAGCTACATTGTTGTATCACTGGCGTATATAGTTTGGTACATTTGCTATATTTTATGGATTACTGAACGTTATCATTTCCTCTGAGGTGAGAAAATGTTTAATAATATTAAGTACATCCAATAGTCAAAACCACTCATATAATTCCTTGCTTCTTACGTTATTCTTAACTGACCATCATTACGTAACATCGATTATGGGATTACAGTAAGTTATTATACATACATATATATATATATATATATATATATATATATATAACTACATATGTTTGAGTGTCTCTGTAATTATATGCATATGACTGTGTGTTTCAATATTCATACTGCATATACGCAGGCATACATACACAAGCATTAAGTAATAGAACCTAAATTACCATCTCCTGACACGACATACGCATCAGTCTAATCTTCTGGTTAGATTGGTTAGGAGTAAGTCTTGTTAGTGTATTCATATTTGTTGTTGTGACAGTAGACGCTTACCTAGATTCATTCACTGGCTTCATTTTTACCTACTTTGATTGATTGTTACGGTTCTGTATTTACTTCCACCTGTTTTCAAGATAGGGAGTGAATGCATTACGTATAGATATACTTAAATGCACTTATATACATACACACATAAACACGCACACACTACACATACGCGCGCGCACATAACACATGTATATACATATTGATACATATACATACGCATGCACATATATCAACGTATATACATGTATGTTTGCATGCCTGTAGTTACCCGTGTATATATATGTATATGTTTGAAGTTGTATCTTCGCCTCCTTGTATTTTCGTTTTGTTTCTATGCTGGCGCTGATTAATAAGATTTCCCATTTTTCATGTCCCGCAGCATATCAATAGTATCTCTGAAAAACCTTAAATTGTTGCCTAAACATGGTCGCAGTTGATTGAGCAAAACCTATAAAACCATACAAGAATATTGTCGCAACTAAACATTTCCTTAATATTTATTATTAACGTATTAATTGAAAAATTTCTTATAAAATTGGGAAATATTTTAGTTGTTTCGCGAAAAGTGAATTTTGATCATGAAATGTAGATGAATGAGATGGAAACTACGCGAAAATCACGTTTGTCTTTTGTACATTCCCCTCTTTCACTTTGCGTGATAAGATTGTTTGCATTAAATCGACGCAACCGGCAGAGGAAACTGTAACCACATTGAATCTCAGGATAGAGGCATTGCAATTTTTTAGTTTCTTCTGATTTTCCTGTTTGCTCTAATACAAACACATTGTAATAAATGTTTATGATTAGATTACATCGCAATAGGGGATAACTATATTGCCAATTATAAATTTATTAATGCTGCTCTAATGCTGAGAAATTCGTGATGAAATTAAGCTCATCCTTGAGGCAAAATTGGCCCTAGTTAATTAGCAGTGCACACATAAGATGATTATATACAATACGAGTCAATAAGAGATTCAGTCTCCAGGAAATAATCTGATGTAATTTGTTACAAATAGAAGTCAAACACCAGTGAATATCTCTCTGAATAAATTTCAAGATTTCAATATTATATGATGTGTTTTCAAAACCCGGGATAATATAAAACTTTAGATAGTTATATCGGTTCATAAATTAAAATAAAACATTACAATCTATATATATATGGACAATAGGTATTTTTTAAATACACCATAAGAATTTCGTCTAAAGAATTAATGAAATTATGTAAACAAAAACATATTCATTAATAGATTTATATAACGTCTAATCTATATATATATATATATATATATGTAAATAGAGGGAAAGAGAGAAAGAGAGAGAGAGAGAGAGAGAGAGAGCTATGTCATGCATATAGTTAATAAAACATATCTCCCGATAAAAGAAGCACTAAAGAATAGAGTAGTAATTATTGAAACAAAACGTTATGTTCTGGTCATAGAACTATGAAGGTCTCGTATCTACGGAAGCCTTAGCCTTATGGACAGCTCGTCATACTCTATACAAAGACAAAGACAAAAAATTACACTTTCTACCACGCGGAAGTGAGGAAACGCTCAGATATCGAGGTTTAACGGCTAACGTAAAACCAAAATCGTTAATGAGGACGGGTTATCTCCCCTGAACCAAAAAAAGATGAAAAATCTTACAGACTCGAAATGCCCTAACCAGCAAACGGGGATACCTAATCTTCCACTTGGTAGCGCTTGAAATGGACACATTTAGAGAAAACTCCTTTACGACGATTCAACGTGCCACGTTTAGCTTAGTCACTAAGAATTTTGGTTCTTTCTGCGGTGCAGATTTTGTAATGGCCACTACTATTAATATATGTGTCCGGATGATCTATTATTTTCCAACTCATAACCCATGCGGTTCCTTGATCTGTGAGGTGCCACACATGTCTGGCCTTGGATGTAACAAAACGTCTTTCTGGAAGTCTGAAGGATGACTTTTGGTTGCAGAAGTGACGTTTGAAAGAAGTACTAACCGAGGAGATATAATTACAAACATGGGATGTGGCTATATTCGCACTCTTGGTATATGTCTGGTAGGCTAAGCGACTGGGATGCTGTTGGTACTACCGTTGCTGACATTGTCGATAAGGCGCAATGACCCGGCGATTTTATCGCTGTGGTTATCGTTTCTGGCCATATAGTTGTCGATGTAACTGCCGGCATTAGTGCAGGTTTGGCTGGTGGTGACGTATGGTTTGGAACGGTCATCACATCGGTGTCGACGATAAACGTTTGGCCATCATCTGTGGTGGTGATATTGGGGACGCCGGATATCTCCTCTGTGTTCCTGGTCCTGGATTGGTCATCAACTTTAAGTGTAGCGATTGTACCGGTGGCAACATATGGTTCGGGCCAGGTCACTCTATCGGTGTCGATGATAATGGTTTGTTAATGCTCTGTGACAGTAATACTGGGGTCCCTGGTTACCTCATCTGTGTCGCTGGTTCCGGGTTGGTCATCTATGGCCGTGGCGATTATACTGGCGTGAGACCGGGTTAATCTGCTATTATCGTTGTTGGATGGTAAGTTGCTGGTAATGCGATAGCAGATCTAGGTGTCACTTTATCTTCATAGAAGACTCCTTCAGTCTCGCCTCGGCCTCCTGCTGGACAGTTATTGTATAACCTGTAAGAGCATTATCCTAGTGTATTGTAGAATTTTAAAATTAATAGAAGAAATCTCAATTACAAAGTAGCTAAAAGTTGCTTTAGTGTTCCAGGATCGTAAGACGTATTTAGTAGAAATATTTGAACATTATTTTAATATGTACAGGTGTGTGTATATGCATATATAAGATTTTATATGGAATATAAAAAGTGTGTATATATTAATATATATATATGTATATATATGTGTAAGCGTTTGTAATTTGATGAGTGTTTATGTATGTGTGTGTATACGTTTCTGTCTTTGTATGAATATAATGTTTATATTGACAGGTCACATATTTGAGTGTTAACACCTGTGTCTATAACAATATAAATACGTTACATTTTGAAGGACTTTCTTTTTTCGGTTACCATGTTTATTTGATGAGCTTGTTACCATAAACCTCTTGAAGAGATTGGTGCCCTGCAAACCATTATTTATCCTACCGGACATTTTAGAGTACACCGGTCGAAACACATGCAGATGAGTTCATGATATAAATGGATTAACAACATCCCGAGCGTTCGTCTCCTTTATATATTTTTATATTTTCTACTGAATAAGGCGGTGAGCTGGCAGGAACGTTAGCATTCCGAGCGAAATGCTTGGCGGTAGTTCGTCTGTCTTTACTCTCTGAGTTCAAATTCTGCTGAGTTCGACTTTGCCTTTCATGCTTTCGGGGTCGATACATTAAGTACCATTTGTGTACTGGGGTCGATCTAATCGAATAGCCCCACCTCCCCAAAACTTTCTGGCCATGTGCCTAGAGTAGAAAAGAATATTTTCTACTAAATATGTCTTACTATCCCGGGATTATTTCCTGGGACTTCTAAGCAACTTTGTAATTCTTCCCTTGGATTTCTCATATATATATATATATATATATATATATATATATATATATATATATATATATATATATATATATATATATATTTCATATATATCATATGGAACAATTGTCACGGGATTCCAATTAAAGTGATCTTATTCACGTTTGTGCATTCATCTCTAACATTTAATACATCTACCGCGTGACTTGATGATTACCGTCTTTGAAGTTTGCTCTACTATCAGGGGTAAACAGTTGTACTATAGGATTTATACTATCAGCCTACTCACTTACATAACCTTGGCGTTAACTCTGCTATGTAGAAGACCTAGAGGTCCCAGAGAATTCCATGATGTAGTTATTCAAATTTTCTCAATGTTTCTTGCGGGGTTAACCGGTAAGCCCTAAGAAGCAGTTTTGACACCGTCTTTTGGCTGTTTCCAGCTAAACACGTCCTTTATGTTGGAAAATGTTTGAAAAGCTGATATTGCTCCATTTCCACACGAGTTACTTCCGGCAGGCTAGTGATCATTTGCTAGTGATGTGCGAAATGTGAGATTCAGTAATAACAACGTTCCTCTATTTTCCAGAACGTTGACAGTTTTGGCAAGGCAGTGTCTTAGCTCTGCTCTCAATTTTGCTGCTATTTTTCGATGCCGTACAGAGAGAGTAATCTTCATTATTCTGCTGTCCTTCTCGGTGATTTTTGCTATACGTCCAGAGTTATACTTGCCACATGTACTTTAACACTTCAGCATTTAAACCGGCCATATCCAGCCGCAACATTGCGTTCCTTTTACGTTCAAACTAGCTACAACCTATATTTCACACATACTGTACAATGTCATACTGAAGATGTATATCCACATCATCCACATCTTGAAGTTACAAGAAAATACATCCATATATATATATATATATATATATATATATATATATATATATATATATATATATATATATATTTGTTTCGATAACTTCGTATAAAATCTCTCTTTTTTCTTTCTTTATCTTCAAATATATATATACGCATACTCGCACGCACACACGCACACGCACTTATATACACATATGTGTGTGTATAAACATTTACTGTACAATGTATGTGTATGTATATATATTACCTCAACTGTCTGATGACCGGACGAACGGTCACGTGTAACCGATTGGGATCTTGTCAAGTTTTATATGTATATATATACATACATACATACATACATACATATATACATATATATATATATATATATATATATATATATATATATATATATATATATATATATATATATATATATATATATATATATATATATATATATATATATATATATATATATATATATATATATATATATATATATAGGTGTGAGTGAGTGATTGAGTGCGTGTGTGTGTGTGTGTTGCGGCTCTGTAAAGTCATGTATAAGTGTTTCAATGTTTGTATATGTGTGCCTTTCCTGTTCCCAATCATATAAATTACATATCGAGCAAGCAGTAAAAAAGAAAGGCATTTTCTTTGCTGCAAAAATCTCGAGAGAGAAATTTAATTAGTTGAAATATACTGCAAGATAGTAAGTTGGTGTTAAACTAATAAATAGTGTAAAATTGATAATGATGTCGACATTGATGATGTTCATGATGATGATGATGATGATGATGATGATGATGACGATGGCTGTGGTGGTAGTGGTGGTGGTAGTGGCGGTGGTGGTGGTGGTGGCGGAAGATGTGTGATGATTATAGCGTTGGTGATGGTACCGCTGTGGTAGAGGGCGTGTTGTTAGTGCTGACGACGAGGAAGTTACTGATGACGATGTCGATGATGAGAATAAAGAATGGGGGGGAAGGAGGAGATATAAGTGTAACGAGAGCAAAAGAGGTGGAACGTGATCGTTGCTGCGACCACGACGACGGTGTGCAATGTGCTTGATGGAGATGTTGTTGACGAGACGATGATAAATGTGTGAAATGGGGGATTTGTAATAGAGAAAGCAACGAGATGTGAAGGAGATTGTTGCTGTTACTGATAAGGAATTCGATACTAATTATCGACTAGAGAGATAATGAGAAGAAAGTACTGAAAAGTATAATCTTGTCAGATATATTTATAATGTTATTGATATATTTCTTTTTTTCAATTTTCACTTTCCCTGTTTTCATTGTATGCATGTGTGTGTATATATATATATATATATATATATATATATATATATATATATATATATATATGATTCTATATATATTTCTATTATTAGATAAACCTAAAGATATTTTCAGACTGAGCCATTAGTTTTGTGTTATATTACTTTCGAAATTATCCTTACGCCTATCTCCGTCTAGTTATCCCAGTCACGGTATCTATATGGGTCTAATATGTCTATGCTATTTTGTTTGTCGATTTCGTTAACGTATTCTTTGACGTCACGCGAAAAATAATGCTACAACGAAAGTAGGTATCTATTCCAATAAGAATTTAGAGAAATGCAACACTGTTTTGTTTCGAAAATCGTGGGCGATAGATCACCTGCTGAATATATTACTGAAAATTCCAAGACGTGAGATAAGATGTAGTCTGTTTGTTGTAGCTATACGTTTCACCAAACAAAATATGACACCATTTACAGCATGAAAATAAACATCTCTATTTTGTACGGCAATACAACAGAACATTTCTATGGAATACATTTTTTACTAATATTCATCTCCTCACACTCTCTACCACTGCCGTGTTCAGGGACAAAACCTTAACTCACATATCTCATGGAAGAACCTTACCAACAACAAAAACAAAAAAGAAAAAAAACTCAAGTGGGTGTCATAAAATTGAACTCATACATCACTTCTAACTACTTCGATATCCATGCTTTGAGTACGATCCTACGCCGTATGGTATTTACTTTATTCCTACATGGGCACTTTACTAACAATTGTTGTTTGGTGGGAACATTGTAGAAAATTGTTTCCTCTTATTGACTACACAATGCACAATATATTCACAAGCCTGTTATATACTGCCTTACATTTTGCATCGCATATATATATATATATATATATATATATATATATATATATATATATATGAATATATAGGTGCAGGCGCGGTTGTGTTGTAAGAAATTTACTTCCCAACCATATGGTCCCACGTTCAGCCCCACTGTATGATACCGTACCAATGTGTACCATATCTTTCGGCCAACGACAGATTTGTGAGTGGATTTGGTACACGTAACCTGAAATAAGCCCGTCGTATGTAGATATATATGTGTGTGTGCGTGTGTCTGTGCGTGTGTCTGTGCGTGTGTGAGTCTTTGTGTGTGTATGAGTTTGCATGTATGTGTCTGTGTTTGACCTCCACCACCGCTTGGCATTCCGCCGTTATTTTCTTTACGTCCGTCCACGTAACTTCACACACAAACACACAGACGGACGTAAAGAAAATAACAATTATTTGGAAGCCATGAAAACACTCCAAGTTTCGGATGCCGGGGCGGAAACCCACACCGGCATCGCTTCAGTTAACTGGCCATCGAAGAATGCTATGAAAATGACCGTTAAACAAAGGGAAAATTACTGTGTGGTTGGCCGTTATTAAGACGAAAGCGTTATTAGAATGACCGCTAAGTGAGGGGAGGGAATAAAAGTAATGGAGTAAAAATTTCCATAGTATTCGCGTAAGCCCACCAGTCCATACTTACACATGCGTGTCTGCACACCCACGTACATGCGCCTATACACACACACACACACACACCCACACACACACACACACACACACACACACAAACACACATATATATATATATATATATATATATACATATATACATATATATATATATATATATATATATATATATATATATATATATATATATATATATATATATATATATATATATATATATATATATATATATATATATATATATATATATATATATATATATATATATATATATACTCATTCATCCTCATTTGAAAGACACACACACTCATCCACACATTCGCCCCAAAAGTTAATAATATATATATATATATACCCGCATACACGCTCACAAGCATACGCGTGGGCGCAGGAGATCGTATCTGGCCACCACAGTCCCCGGTCCTCAATATTATTGAACATTTATTGTGCATTTAAAAAAAACAATTAAGGATTCCATATCCTCCACCATCTTCATTATAAGAACTGGAGACTGTTTTAACTGAAGAATGGACAAAAATTCCTTTTGGAAAAGATTCAAATTCAAACTTTGTACGAGTCCATACCGCGTAGAATTCTAGCTATAATTACTGCAAAAGGCGGTCCTACCCCATATTAAAATACATTTCTTCGAAATTTTAATGTATTTTCATTATTGTATCCATCCCACCCTATATATATATATATATATATATATATATATATATATATATATATATATATATATATATATATATATATATATATGTATGTATGTATGTATGTATGTATACACACACACACACACACACACATATGGGTATTTCTAGCAAGATATTGAGGGAATTTGGAATAACATCTCAAGGCTGGAAGGTAATGAATCTCTCATCATGGAATTTATATAATACAGTTACTCCATGGAACGTCTAAGAGTTAAGACATTTTAAAAGAGTAGATTACCATCGTATTTTGCCTCAAATGTTTACATCGAAACGTAATTTCTGTAAACAAATTATTCATTCGTCTTTTAGTTTCATATATCATTATTGCAATTAATATTTTTGTTTTTCAAATTCCAGATGGATTTACCTAAATTAATACGATTAATATTTCTCCTAAATTTAAACGAAGATGACTATATGAAGTCTGTGGCACTGAATCTCCAGCTGTTACCGTACATTGATGGATTAAATTCTTCCTGAAGCACTAATTTTCTAGGGCTTTTAGTTTGATTCTACAATATTAAAGGCGTTTATTACTGCCTCTGTTTTAATTACGATTAAGCATGGTCTTAACCCATTATCAGAACTAAACGTTAAATCAAGATTAGTACCTGCGTTGTTATCAATGTTACTCAGAATTTCTCGGATGCAACTCGTTGCATTTCAAGTTTGAAATGTCAAAAGTAGATTTATTTGGTTCCGCAGACTAATATCGAAAGCCTATATTAATAATACTATTATTTTTAACCTGCTTGACATAGTCACCATCATTATCATCACCGTTGTCGCCCGCTCCCTTGTCGTCATCCTCGTCCCTGTTGTTGCTTTACTGTTGTTAACTGTATTATCATTCCCATGTCCATGAATGCTACTGGCATCAAGGTAATTGTCATTATACCTACCTACCTATCTACCATATAAGTTCAATTTCTCTTCCTGAATGACACACATTGATCTTAACCTTTTTAATATTGAAAGTGAATTCATTATTATTTTTTCATTGGGAGCATGTCATTTTACTTACTATATGATATACCCAAGTTACATTCCCATATCATCATATCCTTCTATATAAAATTTATAATCATTGGTGTGTAGCACTTTATCTGTAATCAGTGATCTTTTAATTTTCATTTTTTTGATGACCGAAAATCTAATTATCTAGCTTTACTTAATAACCCTTTGTTTTATGTATTTCTTGAATGTCCACTGAAGTTAACTTAAATACAAAAGTGATCTGTCGTAACATATAACATTTCATCTTAGTTTTCTATCTTTCTGCTATCGCTCTCCCTGTTTTAGTTGGTTCCCTCTTTTGATGTTAAAATTTCAGTTCTCCTTTGATCACTACGTGAGAGGGTTGCCTTGAGAAAGTTACGTTAGCATAAATGTTTAGATATATCTGATGTTACAGTGGGTTTAATAAGAACAGGTTTCTCTGTTGTTCCATTGAATTATTATAGCCATAGATGCTTATATAATAGAAATGCATCTCAGCTTTTGTATGGTGTAATCCTGTACTTAAATTTTTTTTATTCTTCATTCGGTTGAATGTCATTTTATATGTATTGGAATTGTTCGAATTTCTCCTAAGCGAACTTGGATTTACTAATCTAACTAGAAGTACAACTGCCGATTTAAATTCCATTCGTATTTCATGGACATATCTTCATTGATACAGTTAGCCAAGTTAAGAGAACTACAGTGTGATTACAAGATATCTGTCTTTATTTGTAAATCTCCACCAATTTTATATGCATAAACATTTCATACACAATTTATGTGTGGTGTGTTTCTGTATCTATTTACTTATGTATAATGTTTTGTTTCTATCTATCTATCTATCTATCTATCTATCTATCTATCTATCTATCTATCTCTATCTCTCTATGCCTCTATCTATCTATCTATCTATCTATCTATCTATCTATCTATCTATCTATCTATCTATCTATCTATCTATCTATCTATCTGTCTGTCTATCTGTCTATCTGTCTGTCTGTCTATCTATCTATCTATCTATATATATATATATATATATATATATATATATATATATATATATATATATCTATCTCTCTATCTATCTATCTATCTATCTATCTATCTATCTATCTATCTATCTATCTATCTATCTATCTATCTATCTATCTATCTATCTCCCCCTACCTCTCTCTGTATATATATCAGGTCATGCAATAAGTTCTGTCCGATTTTACCTTTTTTTAAAAAAATTGAATGAAATTTAATAGTATTTTAGAATGTCTAAAGGAATTAAAAATTATTTTTTATGCATTTATCTTCATTTAAACTAATTAAATATTATTTTACAGAATAATAGAATTAAATTTTCTTTGATTAAAACCCTCTCTAACATGGAAGTACCCAAAGCGCATTTCAGGCACATAATGTTTTATGAGTACAAAAAGGTAACTCTGCAGCCGAAGCGACTCGAAGCATACACTCAGTTTATGGAAAGAATGCTTGAATGAAAGTACTTGCAGAAGATGGTTTGCAACATTCAGAAGTGGAGATTTCAGCCTTGAAGATGAAGATCGAACAGGACGTCCAGTTGAGGAACTTGCAGAAAATCCTATATTATCAGTTCAAGAATTTAGCAATAAAGCTTAGTTCAAACCATACAACTGTTCAACATCATCTTCAACAACTTGGAAATGTTCCTAAACTTGGAAACAGGGTGCTTCATGAATTGTCTGAAAGGAACCGCAAATCCCGAGTTGACATCTGCTCTTCTCTCCATTGTAGCGAACTCATTTCCCCCTCTTTGGCTAGACTTGTGACTGGTGAAGAAAAATGGTTCTTCTATCGAAATGTTAAACGTCATAAACAGTGGCTTGGTAGAAAGGAAAAAGCTCAGCCACAACCAAGAAGGGAACTTCATGGGAAAAAAGGTTCTTCTCTCTATGTGGTGGGATTTCAAAGGAGTAATTCAAAGCAGTAATGGCAAAATCACCACCAGGAAAAAAACGCAAGCATGAAATTTTCTGCTACATTTCTAAGATGATCTGCAGAAACAGGCAGGTAAAGCCTCGGCGAGATGAACATGAAAATTATAATTTCTTACTAATCACAATGGATAACATGACACAAAATTTAAGCTAGAATTTTTTTACCGTAAGCGGAGAAGAATTTATTCAAATAGTCACACGAAGATTGAATTAACAAAAGAAAAACACTTGTTTCTAGAAGACTCACTTTTGTTGAAGGAATAGTAGAATAGAAAGCTGATAACGATTTACCAATATAAGGCACTCACTAATAATTTATACATTATAATCATTATCCTATCTATATTATGGTAAGTAATTGCCTTAGCATTTTTTGACATGGACGGGGTGTTGACAGATATAGTAGAGCTGTGAACTATCTACTTTAAGCAATTAGTATCTTTCCCTTTGTGTTCTTATGTAAAAAAAAAATGCTAGACTTAAGTAAACCTTTCATCCTTCTAAAATCGATAAAATAAATACAATAAGTGTGTTTATTACCTATGAATTAGTGGTTGTATGCGAGGGTAATAAATCAATACACTAAATAATATATTAAATAGTACAAAGTAGGTCATACAAAGTTCAATTAGAGAATGATGGCAGTATCTGTGAAATATCGGAAAACTATTATTCATGGCAAATCAGGAATCGTCAACTAATATAATTCCTACAACAGAAAATGCTACATCTATTTTGAGTATGTATTCTTTTATGTTCATGACTTCTAATTACGTGGAACTTCAAAACTAAATTTACAGCTGCGCTATATGAATGAAACTGTAGGAAAACACATTCCAGTGATGCATTGTAACCGGTACTTTTGATAGCTCTCTGTCCATCCTAGTTCATAAAAAGAATAAAATGACTGCCCTTTAGAACTGTCACTTGTACTCACTTCAGTTTTAAAAACATATAGGCCACACGAGCTGGCAGAATCGTGAGCATGCCGGGGAGAAATGCTTAGCGGCATTCCATCCCTCTTTACATTACGAATTCAAATTTCACCTTTTGTCGAATTTTTCATCCCTTCGTGGAGTCAATAAGATATATACCTGTGAAACACCGGGGTCGATATAATCGGCTTATCCCGTCTCCACAATTGCTGGCCTTGTGCCAAAATTTTAAAACAATATACATACAGACATAAGGACACACACACACATACTGTCCAAACTAGACGGACTTGCTCTTTGATATATCGCTATTAAATATATTTGGTTAGAAGTTATTGTGTAAGTTGCACGGTTGGTGCGCATGATAAAAAGCCTAAGTCAACCGCAACAAGCTTTTAGATAACCAGTCGCAAGTATTTTTGCCAGATGTTTTGACAAATAAAGTTTTTCGTTCGCAAAGGTATTATATTTTATCCTGGTTTGAAATTTAATTAAGCATAAAATATGTCTGCCGCTTTATTTTATTAAACGCAAACATTTAAATCGTTCAGTATTGTGAAAAATTAATTTGAAACTGAATAAAAGAGGGCTAAAAGCATATACCGTTCTGTATTTACTGCAGTGATCTTGTATACCAGCCTAATGTATCATTCATCAAATGAGATGATAGTACTAACCATTAAATGACACTGGAGCAATGTGTTATTCATTTCTGCAACATATTAGTTTTGCAATGTAAGTTAATAAACCGAATTTAAAATGGTTGTCCAATGCTACTAATATTCTTGATATCACATATCATAATGGAATTTTCTCTCTGTAATGGTATGGAATTTTATACATTGGAAATGTAATCCTTGTCATTACCAACAAAAACAGAAACAGATCAGATACACCAGCCCTATCATGCACACACACACACACACACACACACACACACACACACACACACACACATATATATACACACACACATTTATATATGTATACACATATACATATATACACACATGTGTATATATGTATATATACATATATATATACATATATATATATATATATATATATATATATATATATATATATATATATATATATATATATATATATATATATATATATATATATATATATATATATATATATATATATATATATGTATACATATATACGTATATAACTATCTATATATAAATAACAAATAAAAGGCAGACGATGGAGTATACGAGAATATCACAACAATTGTTTCGACACATCTAGCATCGACTCCTCTTATGGGACACACAAAAACTGGTTCAGGAGTATCCGGTGGTCCAGACGTATCTCGTCGGGTGAAATATGAATTTTAAAAATCTCGTTAAAATTATTGTTCCATAAACAACTCTCCGTTTTGAAGAGAGGAAAACAGCCAGGCGGAGGAAAATTCTTCATATATATAGAAGATCCAAAAATGAAATTGCATAAGACAAAAAGAGAAACGAACACTTAACCCAGCGAGAAAACCTAAACACGCACACACACAGAGGATGTGTGAAAGAATGAATACTAATGAAAGAAGAAAAGAGCAAAGTGATGATAAATTGGAGCCCATAAGAGAAGTATTTGAAATGTGGAATCAGAATTTTCAATGTGTATATGTTCCAAGTTCATGTATGACACCTGATGAACAATTAGTTTCAGTCAGAGGGCGCTGCCCATTACGGGTATGTATTCCTTCAAACCTGAAAAATATGGAATTAAAATTTGGGCAAAATGTGACAGTGAAACAACTTATACTTGGAAAATGCAAATCTAGACTGGAAAAGACCCAGTAAAAGGGAAAGAGACGAATCCAGGTTCAAGAGTTGTTGAAGACCTAGTAAAAGAACATGAAAATACTGGACGCAATATAACTTGTGATAATTGTTTTATAATTCCAGGATTGACTCGAAAGGTGCTTAGCAAGAAAACTACTTTAGTAGGAACAATTAGAAAGAACAGAATAGAAATTCCAAGTGCTTTCACAAATGGAAATGAAAGAGAAATCAACAGCACAATATTTGGATTGCAAAGGGATTCTATGATCCTATCGTATTGTCCCAGGAAAAAAATTATGGAGTCACACTTATGAGTACGATGCACTCTCAGCCTTCAATTGATTAAAAAACTGCTGAAAAGAAACCTGAAGTTATTACATGTTACAACAAATCAAAAGGCGAAGTAGATACCTAGAAAACATGGTAAGGACACATACTTAACAAAGAATGGCTTGAATATGACCTATGGTTATATTCTACAACATGACTGATATAAGTGTAGTGAATGTTTTCATTGTTGCTAAACTGCTTCCCTTGCCAAGTTTCAAGAATAAAAGAAGACAGTGCCTAATTCAGTTAGGAAAGGGACTTACTGGAATTAATGCTAAACAAGAACATGACAAACGATCTCCTAGTTCCGCTAACATTTCTCTAAGAAGAAAATAAGACGATCTTCAACCTCATATTAGATTCGTCAACCAAAGAAAAAAGGAAAATGTTCTTTGTGTGGCCCCAAAAGAGAGAGGAAAGCTCGTACTACGTGTAAAAATTGTAATATCCATGTTTGCCAAGAACATCCCAGTGTTGTCTGCATTCCCTGCCATGAAAATCTGTAATTCTGTATGTTTGTAATTTTTAAAATTTATAATATATTCTATAAGATTATGTCATAATATATACACTCACAAAAAATTGTGAATAACAATAATTCTTCATTCACCAGACAGCATATATAATGCAGCTAAGAAATAGTGGTAGTTTGAATAAAATTTTATTAAAAGAAAAATATTGGGTCCATTCGACCCAGCTGCTAATTAGTGACGTACATTTTCTCTGGTAAACCAAGTGTTACGTGGTATCTTCAGTTTAATTATAACGTTATAACAATTCAAAGTGATATAAGGATGAAAATCCAGCCTATTTCCACAAGTTTATATATATTTTAATGAATATTTCAAATTTTATTATTTAATCCATCGTAAGATATACGGATGGACATACGAGAAGGGGTGAGGATGCATGCATGCGTAGGCATATGTATACATACATACTTACGTATATATGTTTGTATGTTGAGTATTAAGATTCCAAACACAACTTAGATAAGAGCAGAAAAAACATTATATAATGAATAGCTTATCACTGTAAAAATGCTTCAAGACTGAAACATTTTATGCAAAATGCATCAACATTAAAATAACTGAAAACATCGACGAGTGTTAACATTATACGCATATTAAGACACATCTGCAGTAAAACATATCTCCCTGGATACTCACATACATCTATATCTACCTATCTATCTATCCCTGTAGATAGATATATCTACCTATCTATGCTAATCCCT
>NC_142937.1:10743041-10755541 GCF_046866305.1 Octopus bimaculoides | reverse complement strand
TGTGGTTTTGTGTGTGTGTGTAGTTGTGTATATGTGGTTGTGTGTATGTGCCTGCGTGTGTAAGCATTATGATAAAGAAACGCTGAATTGCGGTTAACGTTTCATGATATAGTAATGTACAAGTCACCGTCCAATACTTGGACTGAATATCCGAATATTCTGATACTAGCTTGTTCGTCGTAATGGGTAAAAATATAACTTGAAACACTTGTTTCAGGTCATATTCTCTTATAAGTGGATATGCTAATGCAAACTGGATGAACATTCTACCAAAAATATGACATAAGTCTTACCAACAAGTGAAGCATAGTGTAGCAACTGTTACTGACTAGGCATACGTCACCACGAGTTTAAAGACGAAGGATTTTGTCTAACGTACCAGGCAGTTATACTGAATTCGGGATTTGTTTGCAAACGAATTACGTCAATCTAATTCACGCCTTTAGTTAAGGTGGTGATGCTTCGGAGGTGATGCATATGTCTGTTGCTGATCCCACACGACACTTCACCACTGAAAAAGCAATCTCCTCTGTGGTTAGTTTAATGGCTATAATATTAGCATGTAGTTCTTATATCTTGATGCCAACGTTAATATGTACATATTTTGAAATAGCAACTTAAGATACGAAGCATTTTACGAACTAAAATTGAGCATCATTTTATCCTTATTACATTTCAGCATGTTCTTTTCCACATATATCCACTTTCAGACTGAAGAGCTAATCCAGTATACATAAAGATTGATACTGGCTACAGTAGTTTCCGAGCACCACTGCTTTCAATATATTGACCTAAACACAAGTTGTGTTCCCAAGATGTATTTATCAAATTAGGTTGACATTTTATTTGTTCAATGAAGGACTTATATCATTTATACATACATACATACATACATACATGTGTGTGTGTGCGTGTGTACGTGTATAAACAAAGTTTAATAAATTTCCTCTAATATATTAAATGAAGCAGATTGGATGGTAAAATGGATTAAGTGTTTATTTCATATTTCCAGATAACTGTTTCGGAAAAAGGACCAAGATTTCCAATTTCCATAATGAGAAGATCATAAAGGTTGAATTTGTACTTTTCACTAGGTGAAATTTAAAGTGAAGTTAAATTAAAATAAACAAAAGAGGTTTAAAATATACACAGAACTTTTTTCAGGTATTTGTACATTCTTTCTTCCGCTCATAATTATTTGAATTGAGATGAGACGAAAACTATTAAATGATTTAGATGGTTATATATCTAGTATAAAATTTTTTTTTCTATAGTGAATTTAAAAAAATTCACTATAGAAAATACTGGTCAGGGTGTATATCTATACACGTTCAGAAATACCAAATAAGGAGCTATATGTTATTTGAAATTCATATTTAAAAATTTGGTAACCGTCATCTGTCATATCTATTATGTTTTTTTATGTAAATAGGAAGCTAGTGCTAGCATGTGAGATTGATTAATATTTTATATAGTTTTTATTTACGTATTACATGAACTCAATAATCCAAAGAGAGTATAGTGATAATATGTCGTTTTCTTTATCTAAAAATATCTAGATAATTTTTATTAAAAATGAACCTCACGAAATACGTACAAACTTCGGTAATGATGTATTTAAAGGGAACAACTTATGTGATTGTCATAAAATATGATAATGTGGAAATGATGTATATTACGTATCTCACTTGTCAAAACTATGGTTTAATATCATCCGCATGTACATTCAAAAAAGTATATACATTTTGGAATGCATCTGGTCATATACATATTATGTATAGATATTTCATTCATAAACAACTATAGACATATTTATTTATGATATAATGAGTCCATATAATTTATTATATATAATCATTTAGTCATACTTTG
This sequence comes from Octopus bimaculoides, assembly GCF_046866305.1. NCBI lineage: Eukaryota > Metazoa > Mollusca > Cephalopoda > Octopoda > Octopodidae > Octopus > Octopus bimaculoides. The sequence continues at coordinate 10,753,669 of NC_142937.1, read as the reverse complement.
GTTATACACATATACTTATATATACATACACATACATCTTTCGGTCATTATACTGCGGTCATGCAGGGGCATATCTATATACATATCTATATATATATTCATAGATGTGTGTGTGCGTCCATGAAATTTCTGACACAAAACAATGATAGGTACAAGTTTAGTGTGAAGGTGCTCTGCAAGACTTAACTCTCAGTGAAATTTAACCTGAAACTATAGTTACGAAGTGAATCTCTGCATCACGCAGGTATACAGTAATTAATGCTTTACAGCTAGATGGAATCAGAAATTGATAAACGAGATTCATGGTTTAAAAAGAAAATCACATAACGGTGCTTACAATACAAACCACGATTTCGGCTAGTAGTTTTGTACGCATTCCACCATGATATTTACATTTATATTGAGATTAGTTATGGGTTATATTTAGAGTATCAATGTTACTTTCGAAGCTATCTTTACAATTTGAATAAATGACGTGTGCCATATTATTGCTATAAAATTATATTTGAGGTAAATCTGTGACAGCAAATAACGGGATTACAAATCATATTTTTAATTTTCTTCATAAGTTTTTTTTTTTTAAATCTTGAATTAAAATATCATGAACAAGAAAATATGAAAATATAAAAATAAAATATTCAATACATTGTTGTCACTAGGTTCAGTTAAGGATATGTTAATGACAGGATGGTGAAAAATATTCATAACTGGTTTCTATTTAAAACGTGCCAAAATTCATAGGCTAAAATATTTTGTTGTTGTTAATTTCATATCAATGTTTTGTTAATTGATAACCTTCAGTTAGAAATGGTGGTTGTCATCAGTAATTGTTATTTCATAAATTATGTTGATTCCATATTCATAAGCAACAATCAACGGTTGCCGACACACATATGATTGGCTTTTTATCAGATACAGTAAGCCGTGTGTACTGCTCATGATAAAAGATATTACAGTTTGTTATTTAGGTAAAAAATGAAATATAATTTTCTGCCCTTGGTTGTGTTTTTGTATTCGAAACACACTTTAGTTTAAATGCAATGAAATAGCACTGTTTTTAATGGTGGAAATGGTCAAGTCCAAGAATGAAAGGGCCAACAGTTGTAATTCACCAGCAATCCATTCTCTCAATCCAATATTAGTGCACTTAGATATATAAACATATATAATAAGTAGTGAATAAGACGAAATAGATGAGGGATTTTGCATGATTACCAATTGTAGTTACTTTATTGTAGATTAATAGTTAATCTACGTGAGAATCGCTAAATCCTAGATCGTCACATGTTTTTGAGATTACATCATGTAACGGGTTGGCTTAATTTTTAACATAGGGTATTGAAAATAGCGGAGTGCCTCCTGCGTTGTCTAATATGTTTAGAGACAATATAGAAAGTTCCTTGTTGATTCTATTACCTCCTGGTTCCTAACAACGTAGTAGAGAAGTAAAATATTTGGAGATAGGCCATTGAAGAACCGCATTATGAGTTCTTTTCTATCTCCTGGAATCACATTTATATACAAGTAGATTCGTCACAAATAATTTGACAAATGTATTAGGGAAACGTATTTAAAAAATACATGATTTTAATAACATTTCTAATCATGAGGTCCATAAAGAGATGTCTACAAATACCAAGTGCAGTTAAGTAGAACACAATTTCTTTCGCGGTTTCCATGATAAAATGCAAAGATGTACGTAGAATATATTGTAATATTTCTTGTTATATCGATGATTTCCAAGTCTGTGCATAAACCATTATCTTTTGTTAAATATGGGTGATTATAGAGAATAGTGCAATCATAAATGAATACATATAACGATGGGAAAAGAAAAGCTATATTGTCTACTGAAACAATTCTAAATATATCTGTCAGCCACATGCTTACATCGTTGGACATATATGTCAATATGTCTCAATTATACGCATAGAATGTGTCTGCTAGAAAAGGAAAAGAAAAATGAAGATGATAGTGATTACTTACGGAAGATAAAAAGAAAGATAGAGGGGAAAAGAGATGTTGACACAAATTATATAGTGATCTATTAGACTGAAGTTCAACTAGTATATTCGGAACTTAGTTGCGGATGTAATATACATAGAGTATCAAAACGGACATGCAGACAGAAAAGCAAAAGAAATACACACGACAAGTGGACAATAGTGTAACTTTTCAATAACTTTCTTGTTTCAACTGAAACAGAGTTAAATTTATAAAAAATATTTGAAACCTTCTAGCTTGATACTACCCAGATCTCGCAGAATTACCCTCTATAAACATCAAGCGGATATTAGCAATCGCTACATAAACGTTTGAACCTAACAGCATGTTATTAAAAATAACAAGCATTATCATAAGAAAAATATACCAATACATTTATATGCATAATACTTAAGTATATATAACATGCATATAAACTCATTTTATCTCCTACGCCTTGGCACCCGACGAAATATATATATATATATATATATATATATATATATATATATATATATATATATATATATATATATATATATATATATATATATATATATATATATATATATATATATATATATAAATATATATAAGAGTTGTTTTGATTCCTCTTTCTTGCAATGTCGGTGATGACTGGCACTGTTAGTCACACTTAGTGACAATTGTATATGTGCATTTTGGTTTTAAATTGGGTCTAGTCACTTTAATAATTTATGTGTGTGTGTTAGTGTGTGCGTGTGCGTGCGTGTATGTGTGTGTGTGTGTGTGAGTCTGTGTTAGGGCTAAATTTCTCACTTGAATAATAATAAAACTAAAAGACGGGAAACAGCAATGTCTCATATTGTAATAGAACCACGTACAGAGTTTATAAAAGATTACTCATTCGCTAAGTTTTACTTTAATTCTTACATTTCTGTTCATCTAAAATGAACTCTCTGTGAACAATACAGTCTGCTTATTGTTCAGTTTATAATCCTTATAAACTAAAGAATTAACATTTCCAGCTCAAGGAATTCTCACTGATAATAAGTACGCATCTCACATTTCTGCTGATGCATTAACAATGACATTCAGCTTTTAAAATACACGCACATGTCGAAATATGAAACCACAGAAATATTTATGAAAAACTATGCATGCATTTAAAAAAAGAGAGAGTGAAATGGCAGCAGCATTAGAAGCATCTTTAGCTCTTTTGTATTCTATAACATTATGAGTTTTGCAAAAGAATCTCATTAGAACACAAGCACAATCCAGTGGAATGATCAGATAGAATACCGAATGTATACACTACATCCGGATTTATTTTATTATATACACCAGAGAATATTTTCATTAATGTATTTGGTTTCATTTATTCCCAGAAGAAAAAAAAATTACATTTTAATATTAGAGCATATTTCTTGCATCAAACTGTGTTCCTTTTGCTGAACAGTTGTACTGTAAGCTTAACACTTTGCGAATTAAGCTTAAGAATAACTAATAATTTTATTTGTTAAACATACATGAAATAATTTGTTCTACAAAATTGTAACGGCCATTACAATTGGTGTTATGATAGAGTTATTACTTTGCTTCCGAACACCATACTTCGAAAGTTAGTCCTAATGCGTGGCATCTTGAGCGAACGTGTTCTGTCATAGCCCCTCGTCAACATATTTCTCTATCGGAAACTTTTCTTGAGTCAAATCCTATAAAATCTGTACTGCAGATACTTATCATCAAATAATTGGTAAAGCTGTATGAAGCAATATCTGCGTAGTAGAAATGATTTCGTTGTAGGAAGCCAGATATTTTCATCTCATCATCATTTCGGACATATTAACGATAGATATGTGTAGCGCTAGGGAACAGGAATTTCCTGTAAATGACTTATTTTACTATTTGAAGAATTAGATGACAGGTTCAGTCAGAACGTGTTCCAGAACGTTGTGTACGCTTCGCGATTCATCGTAAAGAAGATAATCTCTTCCTTTACTTTGGTAATGTTACATACGTGAACAACAGAACAGCATCGTGATAACTGAAAATAATATATTTCGTTTGTAGAATATCAGTCATATCTTTGGCATAGTTATACGAACTGGGGATTTTACATCAGTTCTTTTGTCAATGAGAACAGCGGTCACATTTGTACGTACTATTTTCAAACGAGTTAGAATAACTTGCGCTTCTGAATACGTTTCTCAGTGGCGCAGTTTTCCGTCAGGAAACCTTTGCGTAACAATGGTGGCAGTCATAATCTTCTGGGGATCATACTCTCTAGTTCAGGTATTGGTTTGTTTTTGCTTTCTAAAGAAGGAGGTGATGCGAATAGTAAATTTGATTGATTGTTTAAAGTCACTTTATTTATCAAGCGAGTGTCTTTCTTCCCGCATGAAGCTGCATTAGATTTTGTGAACAGGTTGTAACAGAATGTGTGATGAGCGTATTTTCGTAATTTATTATCATCTATTACTTGCTAAGTTTGAAGTGAAAGAAAGTGAATATACAAACCGACCAAAATTTGAAAAGGCATGATTAATTAAGCTTAAGATTGCTTCATTCATATATCCATAACTGCCAAACAGATGAACTGCACTTCTGTGTCTGTTGAAATTTCGGGTGTGAAATTGTGAGACAATGGATTGTTACGCCATAATCTGAGAAATGTGTTTTTTTTAAACATGACACGATAGCTAATGATCGTGCATGTAGTTGCTTACCACTAGATCCCAAAAAAATTTTGCATTTAGTTAAGCCAGTATAATAATGTATACATACATTAGTATAAAACTTCTCTTTATTACATGTATATTTGGTTTGAGAGGGAACTTTTTAATTTCGAAGTATCTAGAAAGCAATCCAGAAAGAGGATGTTGAAATTTCAAGATTTGCAATTTTTTTTTTTTTATTAGGTTAACATCTTCGATATATGTTAATTTGAAAATCTAAAGTCATATACATTTGTAAAAATTCCTAAGTCGATTAGGAATGTTTTAGGTGTCCGTTAGAAACCTATTATGTCCCTCATTTGTGTTGACAAGTTGATTCACTCAAAACCTTTGCCAATAGTACATTTCAATCTGTCATGAGGTTCAACGTTTTTGAAATATTCAAGTTCTCCATACACGGCCTATATTCGAATAATATTGTATGAGGCGGATTTCGGTTAGGACGAAGAAAGGAACTTCATCTGCTTGTTCAGCAATCCAACCCTGCACATATGCGTTTCATATACTTTTGTGCCTTAGTATTCAAACAAATGTAATTTCTAGCCAAAGCCTAACCCAATAATTTGCTGTTGCTTTGCGCAGATAGCATGAATAGCGCCAGTGACAAACAAAAAGATCAATATCGAATATGCTCTGCTGCAGATAATGTATTTTACTATTCAATATTCGTGTAAAATGTACAAAAATATTTGCAGTTGAAATGATTTTAGTAGATAATTGTACATGAAAATAAACGAGAATATTTGTGGTACACTATCGTAACTGTTATTTTAAAAATATTGTCTACATAGTAATTACTTGTAAATGATAATATACTAGAAAACTATTTCTCTGACCGTGCTATAGACTTGTTTAGCTGCAGTAAAACCAGTTAGGTTATTTTGAGACTTTGATTGCACATCAACTCTAACAGCCGGCAGTAGGTGAGCCAGATACCACATTCACGCGGCCTCCCGCTTATATCTTCTTGTATCCAGTTCTGCGTTTAAGCGTGTCCTCAATATTCGCGGCCTCCACGTCAGTTGCAACCGCTGCCCCAAAATACGTCTCCGGCCCACATTCTTTCCCGTCTCTCGTCCGAGCTGTCTTTACTCCACTTTACTCGTCTACACCACAGCTATTCAGCTTAATTCTGTTTTGCTCACACTCCAGCCCAAGAGTTTTCAATTCCTACAAAAGTTTTGCTTGACCATGTAACTGGAACAACTCATACAAAATACTCATTGAGATTAAATTCATTGACACTGATATTTTCTAATATTTTTCTTATCACATTCACCATATCACGGATATCTTTTATTATACTTCAGTTATAAACGCCATAAAATCAGTCAAGTACTTACGTACCTATCGGTTACCTTGCGAAATTCTGTATCTCGGATCTTCACTGTACTATAGACATTTCTCCTTTCCCTGCACTATTGATCACTCGTGTACGACCTTTCACTAAGGTTGTATTTTGTTGTCCAATAATGTAATCAATTGTTTTTTACAGTGATTTATTGTAATAATTATTCTAAATGTTTCCCCAATTGATCGCCTTTCTTTCTGAACACACTTGTCCTCTTTTTTTTAATTTTATTTTTCTTTCTGTTTTCCTTTAGTTTCCCCCTTCTGCTTAAATCTGTTACTTTTGCATCTATCATATTCTTCTTGTGCCTCTAAGTGTATCATTATTATTCTTCCATTACACTAATTTTCTTCCTTCTACGTATTGTAATATACCACTTTCCCCACTCTTGTACATTACTTTCTCCACATTAAAAGCCTCAAAATCACATCAACCAACCTGCTATCTCAGCCACCATATAACAATAGTTTGAGCACTAACATGATAGTTGCTTCCATAATATGAATCTATGTTACTGGACTTACATCATATTCCGTTCATCAGCTATACGCCGCTGTGCTCGGTTTGAGTATATAAAGGGAGAGGGTATTAATGTTAATATTTCCTTTCTCCTTGATTGATTGCTTTCGCACTGCCCTTAAAATATCTATTTAATCCATAGATCGGACATTGACAAGTATAACCTGGGTGTTAGGGTAACTAGGGGTCACTCGATGGCCCACATAATTCTAGAACTCGTGAACTGGATTATCATCAACGGATGCATTTTATTGTCATACCCAGGGTATATCATTATATATACTTTTATTAGTTCCACATTTTCTCGAGCCTACATTCGCGTCACAGTATTACCTTCCGCATGTCCTTTATTTCGCCGCTTTCCTATTACACACGCTGAAACTCACCAACTACCGCTAATCCATACCACTATATATCTGTATTAGCACACCTCAATACATATAAGCACTCCTCAATACATATACGCAACCCACTACACATATACGCACCCCTCAAAATCACACAATACTCTCCCTCATTTTCCAACAAGGCAAAGATAAACTCCTATAGTGAACTGCCGCATCGACCATACTAAATCATTCCCCATAGTGCCATGTATTCATGCACCTCTTCACCGCGTTTGTTTTATTTTTGCACTCAAAAGCATTTTAGTTTCCTCATACACTTTTCTGAAAGTGAAGGAGTACGTCCGAAACTTTATGATGTATCTCTTCCTTAATTGTCTTTTTATCTTTTTGCTTTTTTTCACTGATTCAGTATACATAGATTTCGTGTATATTCATAGAGATTTGGAGTTTAGGCAACCTTAATTCCGGTCAGTAAAATCTAACACTGCATAAATACCAATCTTGAGAAATTAGGCTTCTCAGAACCGGAAAGGAGAAAGCTAATTCGGAAACTACAGATCCAATCCATCACTGCAACTGTAAAAAATCTGTAAAACGTTCGAGAACTTTATCCTTTAAGTATATATTAGCATGTCTAGATATGCAATTATATGCATGAGAATACATACATTAAGCAAAACTTACAAATCTGCATATACATACATACATGCATACATACATACATACATGCATACTAGCAAAAATACCCTGTTGCTGATGTTGAAATTCCAATATAGGAGCCTTGGGTCTAGGTTAGAAGCCGGCCCTTTCTCTATTTGCAAGAAATCTTGAAATAAAACTGAACAGTGACATATACATACATCGATGCTGCATACATACACACATACATGCATACGTAGAGCAGGCCAGTGAAAAGAAGAAAGGAGTGTGGGAATGTATCGATCAAGTTTTGATAAACTGTTCTACTGTTACAGATTTAAAAAATATATCGTAGGAAACTTACAACAGTATGGCTCGATTATAGGAATGCATTTGACTCAATTCCCTACTCGTGGCTGCTGAAGTGTCTCCGTAAATTGGTGTTCGTCTCTATTTTGGATGAAATATATATAGCGTTGATTGTGTCCAATTCAGATTATATACATGCATACATACATACATACATATATATATATATATATATATATATATATATATATATATATATATATAGAGAGAGAGAGAGAGAGAGAGAGAGAGAGAGAGGGAGAGAGAGAAAGTAAGATGATTCAAATAAACATATTAAACCTGGGTTTTAATGTACAAAATACATGTATATATGTAAATGTATATCTTCTATATTAAGACCTATGGTTTTATTTGTTTACGTTAATTATTGTCTGCTCACTTGGATTCTCTTTTTAGTCACTCTTTACCCTGCTACCTTGGTCCCCGGTGAAGATATCGAAATATAAGTTCAAATCATTTGAGCACTACAAAATGTTTTCTATATTGACATTCTCTCTGTCTCATCTGTTCACCTCCCCCCTCTTTATCTCTCTCTGTCTCGTTATATATACATATATAAAGGGAAATAACCGTTATTTTGACATCAGCGATAATATCATTTGCATGTGATACATAGTTCCTGTTAATTCCACTTTTTTTTCTCTCAACAAACGCTAGTTATTTCGGTTATGTATTTTTCACTCCCATAATTTTGGGAAATATTATTGCTAATTATATTTATCTTGTTTTATTATCTGATTCGGGTGGTGTGTTTGCTGTCTGTGTTATAAATTAACATTAGAATAATTAAAATATTGCAAAAAGAAACCAGGCTTTGAAAAAACAGTAACCACACGAGTAATGATAACAAGGTTTTGGTTGATGTTGAAACAAGTAAAATTATCAGATGTGTGAACAAGAAGCAAACATCAATAAGGAAAACTGCACTATATTGAAATTCTTTTTATTTGATTTTCTATGTAAAACATCCTCTTTCTTGACTCAGATTTGTGTCATGCAGTTCAAATGTAATAGAAAACAATAAAAGCAATAATAAATGCATTTGAATATCTTAATATCTTTCTTGGAAGCCATCCATCTCTGCAACACTCATATTTTCGCGTTTTACATGATTTTATCCTTTGAAGTTAAACTTATGCACTGAACTTTTTTGTTTAATTTTATGTATTTATCTTATCCTACCACGTTCATCCTTCTCCTTTTCATCATCATCAACATCGTCGTCGTCATCATTGTCGTCGACGTTATTATATATGTTATTTTATTATACGCGTCAAATAAGGTGTGATCTTGAATTAGACTCAAAGTATAAAATGAAAGCGTATGAAATTTCAGATAAAATCAAATGGAAGCCGAGACAAGCGTATAGAAAACGTATTTGAAAAGATTTACCTTCCGTTATACAATTAGGTGATAGATTGACTTCAAGTTTTCCATTTCTTCTATTCCAATATATTAAATCTTGGGACTCTTAGGAAGATATATGTACATAATTTTATCAAGGCTTTCCGTAATGCTTTATTTGGAACATGTTTTTAGCAAAATATTTCACATAAACATTTTATTCTAAGAGAATATTTTTAGAAATACTCTTTCACTTTAGACGATTTAAAAGCATATTTTCCTAATATTTTTTTGCGCTCGACACATTTTCATATAAAACATATTGTTTGCGTAAGGTTATCTTCCTAACTTTGTAATGTTAGCAACATCCTCATGTTAATCAATCACATTGTTTTGTTAAGATTATCTTCTTAATGTCATTCTTATTTTATATAGGTTGTTGCCTAATGCGTTGACATGTGGAATGTGGAAAGTTTGCGATTACTTCTTATTACATTTTCTTTATATATTTCCAGCTACACTAGGGATTACATAGTCTTTTGAAATATTTGTACATAAGCAATAGCATTCCTGTTAGACAAAGTTGTTTTTGCCTTCAACAACAGCTCAACTTCTGCATACATATCTCACATTTTTGTATTCGTTTTGGTAGGATTTTTCATATTGTCAGAATTTTCATTTGTTAGCATTTTTCATTTTGCTATGATATTTCATTTTGAAAAGTGCTAGATTTTCTTCCCTCAAGAAGACATTTTTAGTTGCAGAACTTCGATCAGTTTTTAAGTCCTGGAAATTTAAGCTTTTGTGATTAAACTTCAAATCGATAACAGGTACAACAATGCCTACCTGTGATTATTCTGCTTTATAAAATTGAAATATTGACGTACTAGAATATATTCAGACAGAAATTGTTATATTTATCATGCCAAATTTATGAATGTATATTATTCACACTGGCGTAAGTCTCGAGCTCTGATGTACGTGAGGTTTTCTTTCGAAGAATACACGTAAATCTACAACTCACAGATTCTATGTTCTCTTTGCGTTAGTTATAAAAGATGGCATTATTATTGTTCCCGACATAGCTTTGATTGTCTTTCAGATACACCACACACACACACAAACACACACACACGAACACACACACACACACACACATACGCATATAGGCATATGTATATATATATATATATATATATATATATATATATATATATATATATATATATATATATATATATATATATATATATATATATATATATATATATATATATATATATATATATAGATAGATAGATAGATAGATAGATAGATAGATAGATAGATAGATAGATAGATATCAAAGGTTTTGTAAGT